>NC_084554.2:4152500-4250000 GCF_033978685.3 Nerophis lumbriciformis | reverse complement strand
CAACAGGAAGTTGGCAATTCCCCCTTCAAAACAAATGTTTAGTAAAAACAGTCACTTTTGCCTCTTTGAGTTGTAATTTGACCCCCTTAACATGCTTTAAAACTCACCAAACTGGACACACACATCAGGACTGGCGAAAATTGCGATCTAATAAAAAAAACAACCCCAAAATTCAAAATTGCGCTCTAGCGCCCCCTAGGGAAAAACACAAACAAAACTGCTTGTAACTTCCGGTAGGAATGTCGTAGAAACATGAAACAAAAACCTCTATGTAGGTCTGATTTAGATCTAGATTTAATACGTTGACTTCTTTCAGCAAGAATGAACAGGAAGTTGGCAATTCCCCCTTCAAAACAAATGTTTAGTAAAAACAGTCACTTTTGCCTCTTTGAGTTGTAATTTGACCCCCTTAACATGCTCACCAAACTGGACACACACATCAGGACTGGCGAAAATTGCGATCTAATAAAACAAGCAAACCCCAAAACTCAGAATTGCGTTCTAGCGCCCCCTAGGAATAAAACACAGACAAAACTGCTCCTAGGAAGAAAACACAGACAAAACTGCCTGTAACGTCCAGTAGGAATGTCGTAGAGACATGAAACAAAAACCTCAATGTAGGTCTTATTTAGACCTACATTTCATATAATGACAACCCCCAGCAAAAATCTACAGGAAGTTGGCAATTCCCCCTTCAAAACAAATGTTTAGTAAAAACAGTCACTTTTGCCTCTTTGAGTTGTAATTTGACCCCCTTAACATGCTTTAAAACTCACCAAACTGGACACACACATCAGGACTGGCGAAAATTGCGATCTAATAAAACAAGCAAACCTCAAAACTCCGAATTGCGTTCTAGCGCCCCCTAGGAATAAAACACAGACAAAACTGCTCCTAGGAAGAAAACACAGACAAAACTGCTTGTAACTTCCAGTAGGAATGTCGTAGAGACATGAAACAAAAACCTCAATGTAGGTCTTATTTAGACCTACATTTCATATACTGACAACCCCCAGCAAAAATCTACAGGAAGTTTGAAATTCCCCCTTCAAAACAAAAGTTTTGTAAAAACCTGTCACCTTTTTTCAAACATTATCTCCTCTGAGCGCGTTTGTCGTGTCGGCTTCAAACTAGCACAGGGGAGAGATTGAACCCTTCTGATTAAAAGTTGACCAAAGAGTTTTAATTACTGCTCCGGTTTGGATTTTATGTGCCGTCAAAGTCGGTCCCGTCCATCGCTGCTTGCAGCTTTAATTATTGATGTGTCTCTTGCTACTTTATGTTGTATTTTTTTTTTTTTTACATGACATTTCCAGTTCAATTTATCATCAATCATTTTACCTCGACATTTAGTCTTTCAATTAGCTATTTGACTGGTATTGTAAGTAGGGTTATTAAAAGAGAAGATGTAAACATGTAGTGTGGACTATAAAGTGTAGTACCTTGCAGCGTCATCCCTCCCTGCAGGGAGCCAGCCTGACGCCGCACTCCACCTTCTTTCTGCCCGCAGGCGAGCAGACGTGCCCTCGGTGTCGTCAGGGAGGAGCGGAGAAGAAATTAGCAATCCAAAAAAGGCTGATGGCGCCACTCAGACGAGAGCACGATTGTCTGTCACCATCTGCAATGCAGAGTGCAAAACGTGGACGTTAGCGTTTAGGGAAGAAAAAGAAAAGAAAAAAAGCACTTAGCTTTTGCACGTTTTATTGACGTAAAAAGCACGACTTGCATGGTAAATGTGTGGAAGTAAGGTTGTTTACTGTGAGGAATAAAGCATGGAAGAGGAATACAAACACACGACAATTACTGCGATCCACGGAGGCGCCAGTCCAAGACTTTGCATGATTTATTTGACAAAAGCGCCACTTCAAGTGGATCGCCGTGTTAAGCATGAATAATCATGTCAGCGTTTAAAGATTGATAGAATTGCCGGCTTGATTTTGTCTATGCGCGTTTAGATGCTGTGGCTACTTGCTGCCATCTCGCGGTCACACGTTGTAACATCATCTGAAAGCTGCTCGTTTTGTTGATGTTTTTTTAATATATATAATTGTCTTACGTGGGGAAAAAAGTACACAAAATGAACGTCCTAAAAAATGTTTTATATACACACACACACACACACACACACACATATATATATATATATATATATATATATATATAAAATATACACATATACATACATATATATATACACACACACATACATTTTATATACATTTATACACACATATATATATATACACACATACATTTGTATACACATTTATATAAACAAACATAAATTTTTTCATACATACACATATACATACATTTATACACACATACATACATTTATACATACATACACATAATTATATACATACATTTATACACATATACAAAAATACACATACATACATGTTTACATACATTTATACACATATATATAAACATATATACATTTATACACACATACATATATACACATACATTTTTACATACACACACATATACATATTTATATACATACATTTATACACATATATCATACATTTTTACATACATATATATACATACATTTACACATATATACATACATAAATTAATACATATACATACATATATACATACACATATGTACATACATTTACACATTTATGCATACATAAATTAATACAAATACATACATATATACATAAATATATATGCATATACACACACACACACACATATATATACATATATATGTATATATATGTGTATATATATCTATATATATTTGCATGGATATATATATATATGTAAACATGTATATACAGGTAAAAGCCAGTAAATTAGAATATTTTGAAAAACTTGATTTATTTCAGTAATTGCATTCAAAAGGTGTAACTTGTACATTATATTTATTCATTGCACACAGACTGATGCATTCAAATGTTTATTTCATTTAATTTTGATGATTTGAAGTGGCAACAAATGAAAATCCAAAATTCCGTGTGTCACAAAATTAGAATATTACTTAAGGCTAATACAAAAAAGGGATTTTTAGAAATGTTGGCCAACTGAAAAGTATGAAAATGAAAAATATGAGCATGTACAATACTCAATACTTGGTTATAAATAAATAAATGATAAATGGGTTGTACTTGTATAGCGCTTTTCTACCTTCAAGGTACTCAAAGCGCTTTGACACTACTTCCACATTTACCCATTCACACACACATTCACACACTGATGGAGGGAGCTGCCATGCAAGGCGCTAACCAGCACCCATCAGGAGCAAGGGTGAAGTGTCTTGCTCAGGACACAACGGACATGACGAGGTTGGTACTAGGTGGGGATTGAACCAGGGACCCTCGGGTCGCGCACGTTGGAGCTCCTTTTGCCTCAATTACTGCGTTAATGCGGCGTGGCATGGAGTCGATGAGTTTCTGGCACTGCTCAGGTGTTATGAGAGCCCAGGTTGCTCTGATAGTGGCCTTCAACTCTTCTGCGTTTTTGGGTCTGGCATTCTGCATCTTCCTTTTCACAATAACCCACAGATTTTCTATGGGGCTAAGGTCAGGGGAGTTGGCGGGCCAATTTAGAACAAAAATACCATGGTCCGTAAACCAGGCACGGGTAGATTTTGCGCTGTGTGCAGGCGCCAAGTCCTGTTGGAACTTGAAATCTCCATCTCCATAGAGCAGGTCAGCAGCAGGAAGCATGAAGTGCTCTAAAACTTGCTGGTAGACGGCTGCGTTGACCCTGGATCTCAGGAAACAGAGTGGACCGACACCAGCAGATGACATGGCACCCCAAACCATCACTGATGGTGGAAACTTTACACTAAACTTCAGGCAACGTGGATCCTGTGCCTCTCCTGTCTTCCTCCAGATTTTGGGACCTCGATTTCCAAAGGAAATGCAAACTTTGCATGGTTGGGTGATGGTTTGGGGTGCCATGTCATCTGCTGGTGTCGGTCCACTCTGTTTCTTGAGATCCAGGGTCAACGCAGCCGTCTACCAGCAAGTTTTAGAGCACTTCATGCTTCCTGCTGCTGACCTGCTCTATGGAGATGGAGATTTCAAGTTCCAACAGGACTTGGCGCCTGCACACAGCGCAAAATCTACCCGTGCCTGGTTTACGGACCATGGTATTTCTGTTCTAAATTGGCCCGCCAACTCCCCTGACCTTAGCCCCATAGAAAATCTGTGGGGTATTGTGAAAAGGAAGATGCAGAATGCCAGACCCAAAAACGCAGAAGAGTTGAAGGCCACTATCAGAGCAACCTGGGCTCTCAGAAACTCATCGACTCCATGCCACGCCGCATTAACGCAGTAATTGAGGCAAAAGGAGCTCCAACCAAGTATTGAGTATTGTACATGCTCATATTTTTCATTTTCATACTTTTCAGTTGGCCAACATTTCTAAAAATCCCTTTTTTGTATTAGCCTTAAGTAATATTCTAATTTTGTGACACACGGAATTTTGGATTTTCATTTGTTGCCACTTCAAATCATCAAAATTAAATGAAATAAACATTTGAATGCATCAGTCTGTGTGCAATGAATAAATATAATGTACAAGTTACACCTTTTGAATGCAATTACTGAAATAAATCAAGTTTTTCAAAATATTCTAATTTACTGGCTTTTACCTGTATATGTATATGTACATATATACATACAAATATATATACACATACACACACACATATATATATATATGTATATATATATACATATATATATCTATATATATTTGCATAGATATATATGTATACATGTTTATATATGTATATGTACATATATACATACATATATATAGAGTATATATATACATACACAAATGTACATACATACATACATACATTTATATACAAACATATATGTATATATACATACACACACACATATATACACATATATATAGATATATATATATATCTATATATATATATATTTGCATATATATATGTATGTATGTATGTATACATGTATGTATGTATAAATATATGTATGTATATATACATGCATATATATATGTATATATATATTTGTACATATATATATATGTATGTACATATATACATACATATAATTATGTATGTATATATACATGCATATATATATATATGTATGTATATATACATGCATATATATATATGTATGTATATATACATGCATATATATATATGTATATATATATTTGTACATACATATATATGTATGTATGTATGTACATATATACATACATATATACAGTATATATATATGTATGTACATATATATATACATAGGGCAGCACGGTGGCAGAGGGGTTAGTGCGTCTGCCTCACAATACGAAGGTCCTGATTAGTCGTGAGTTCAATCCCGACCTCGGGATCTTTCTGTGTGGAGTTTGCATGTTCTCCCCGTGACTGCGTGGGTTCCCTCCGGGTACTCCGGCTTCCTCCCACCTCCAAAGACATGCACCTGGGGATAGGTTGATTGGCAACACTAAATTGGCCCTAGTGTGTGAATGTTGTCTGTCTATCTGTGTTGGCCCTGCGATGAGGTGGCGACTTGTCCAGGGTGTACCCCGCCTTCCGCCCGATTGTAGCTGAGATAGGCTCCAGCGACCCCCGCGACCCCGAAGGGAAATAAGCGGTAGAAAATGGATGGATGGATGGATGGATGGATATATCAATACAGTCTGCAGGGATACATTCTGTAAGCACACATGATTGGTCCACTAATAGTACTAACCTTTAACACTTCATTTTACTCATTTTCATTCATTACTAGTTTCTATGTAACTGTTTTTATGTTGTTTTACTTTCTTTTTTATTCAAGAAAATGTTTTTAATTTATTTATCTTATTTTATTTCATTAATTTTTTTTAAAAAGGACTTTATCTTTACCATACCTGGTTGTCCAAATTAGGCATACGAATGTGTTAATTCCACCACTGTATATATCGGTATCGGTAATTAAGAGTTGGACAGTATCGGGATATCGGCAAAAAAGCCATTATCGGACATCCCTACTAACGATTGTGCCGCACTTTGATCTAAACTATGCTTGTTTTTAGGACTATAATCACATTAAGAATGCACAACTTCCTGTGAGTACATTGTGTGTTTTTACCTGCTGAGAGGATGAGTGTGAACAAGCTCCTCAGCGCAGGGAGGAGAGGGGGAAGTCATGCAAATAACCTTTCATGCGTCTGCTTTCACGCATTAGCAGCACTCGTAGGTGTGACCCCGGGCTCAGACGGCCAACAAAGGCTCCCTGCTGCTGGTTGGGTGTTGTTGACATGGCGGGGTGGAGGTCTGCGGGTCATGGCTACCGGCAATCCAGACTCCAAAGCAACCTTACACAAAGACGAGAAGGTTCAAGATGATCTCAGACACGCTTCCTCCAACACCTCCGTGACTGCTTTGATGTGAGCCATACCAGGGATGGAGAGGAGACAGGCAGACTGTCTGGTGATATTGCCTGCGTCAGGCGCCACACTCCTCGGTGACGCAGCGGCTTTGATGATAAGACACTTTCAGGTTCTTCATGCAGACTTGATCTGGTTTATGACGGCATCTTTCTTGCTTTTGGAGATAATGTGGTCAAGGGAACATAAGGTTTTTTTTTCCATATTTGGAAGAAGCAATGGATGGCAGTGCTGACCTTACACCTCTAAAAGAAGCCGTGTATAAAGAGAGTATGGTTTCAGGCAGGCCCGGCCCTAACCAATCTGGCGCCCTAGGCGGCAGTGAAGTGTATATACTCACAAGAACCCGAATAGCTTTGTCTTTGACCTTTTTTTTTTTACTTACAACTATACCTAATATATAAAGGGGTGGAAAAGTGACTATTACCTGCAGGGCAAACATTAGCTAACCAGAAGGCAATAATGTAAACAAAAAACACCTGCTTAAGAGATCTAATACAAATGTCCCTGAGGAATGTAAGGTGGGAGTACTGTAATTACCTAACGTTACATTATTATTTTCCATAACAATTTAGCCCCCTCCACAATATTAACCCGACGTTAAAACAGAACTAGCCATTTATTGATTAGCAATTGCCGAATCATGTAACATTAGCTTAATGCTAAAAAGCCAGGTTACTATCACATTCTGTAACAGACAAATAATTTCATGTAGGCTAACGTTACCTACCTGCTACCTCTGTCTTTTTCTCGTTTCTCCTCCTCTTCTTTTCTCTTTTTTCTTCCCTGGGCACCTGACAGTTTTGGCCGTTTTGACATCTTGTGTTGATTTTTTGATGTGGTGACGTCCAAAAAGAGTCATGATACGGGAAGGGAGGGGGCGCACCGTGCGGGGGCGTAATGTTGTAACAAATAATATTTCTATTAAATAGGCTTTACTTTGCATTTTAATTAACGTGAGATTATTTTTTGTATTTAGAAATAATAGTAACAACTTTTTTTTTTCTCCAACATTTGTGGCACTGGCATGGCGCCCCCTGATGGACGGCGCCCTTAGCATTTGCCTATACGGCCTATGCCACGGGCCGGCCCTGGTTTCAGGCCATCTCCTTAGGCCCCGTTTACACTAAGCCGGATAAGGTTATCCAGGGTAAATCGCACCTAACCTTATCCGTGTCCACACACAACAATGCCACTGTTTAAGACCCCTCCCGCCCTCCGTCCAACGGTGCAACGTGACCTAGTACGCATGCGCGGAAAATGCACACGTCATAGTCACCTCCAGTGAGCAAGTTCTTGAATGTAACTCATCTGAACAATATCCAGTGTTGTGGTATTTCAATGAACTGGAATCCAGTGTGACTATTGTAGTGAATCACACCTGAGACATCATCAATTAATCACATCTTTATTAGACACGTAAACAATGTGATAAAGAACATTTGACATAAATCAAACTAGGGATCTAGATATCTGGTCAGGACACTCCTCACTCTTTTGCCTTCACCTTCATTGTCCATTCCTTTTTGGTGACTTTATATACTCTGGACCTAGATGTTGAGTCCACGACATACATGGCGGACAATAACTGATACAGTCCAAAAGCATTCTCCGTTTTCGGTAGTCGTCCAGGTAATAGACAGCACACACTACCTTTTAGAGATGCGCGGATAGGCAATTATTTCATCCGCAACCGCATCAGAAAGTCGTCAACCATCCGCAATCCACCCGATCTAACATTTGATCAGAACTGCATCCGCCCGCACCCGCCCGTTGTTATATATCTAATATAGACGATGCAAGGCATTAGTGAGGTTATAAAGCTTTTGCCTGTTAAAGAAAGGAGACTGATCCAACGCAGCACAGACATTCGCGTGCCACGCTGTCACGACCCAGACGCACACCAGTGCGCAATCATATGGGAGCCGCGCTGAGCGCACCTCCAAGCGCGTCTCGCTGCCGGCGACGGCCGGGTATATGGGCCCGACGCTCCAGCGCCATCCATTTTCAGGGCTAGTTAATTCGGCAGGTGGGTTGTTACACACTCCTTAGCGGGTTCCAACTTCCATGGCCACCATCCTAGCTGCTGTCTATATCAACCAGGGTGAGCCCCACCCCTTTCGTGAGCACACTGCGCGCGGAGTGACCCCTGTTACGCGCCCCCGGCCACGGGGGTGGCGGGCAGGTAAGCTGCTTACCTGCTGCGCGTGACGCCGGCTGCGACGAGGCGGGGTGTCGGTGCGGTGGGCGCGGTGGTGACCCTGGACGTGCGTCGGGCCCTTCTCGCGGATCGCCTCAGCTACGGCTCCCGGTGGGGCCCTCTCGGGGGAAGGGGCCTCGGTCCCGGACCCCGGCGAGGCGTCGGGGGCCTTCTCCGCTCCGTAAAAGTGTCCATCTCTTTTTTTTTTTTTCTTCTGTTGTGGCATATGCAGCAGGTGCCTGCTCGTTTTTCGTATGTGGGTAACAACATTTAACTATGTATATATTGTAATGTTCCCAGGAACGTAGGCTCATACTTATTCGTTTGTCTCGTATTTATTGTAATAAGATGCAATAAATACGTCAACTCCAATGTGAATCTCCCCTCTTTCCCGGCAAAACTCGAACTAACACTTCCTGTCAACAACGTCACTTCCCTAACTTGCCCGGAAGTCCCGCCCCCCAGCCAAAGCCATTGGCTAACACCCCGTAGCTAGCCGCTACATCATATTTCCGAATTGGTTTAACTGCCACCCGCCTGAATCTATTTAAAATCTAATTTTTTTTTATTTCAATCGCCCGACCCGACCCGACCCGACCCGCTGATAAAATCTAATTTTTTTAAATTTCATCCGCCCGATTCGCGGATAATCCGCGGACTCTGCGGTTGTGCCCGCAAACCGCGCATCTCTACTACCTTTTTTTATCACATCCACGTGATCCTGCATTTTCGTAGTCTCTCCTTCGACAAATGGACAAAGTTTTTCGCTAAGTAGAATCACCGCTGACCCGGACATTGGAAAGTTCTCTCGCCGTCTGAGAAGTGTTGTATCCCAAATAGCTGCAATGTCTTTCTCTTAAGGTATTCATGCGTCACAAGCGTCTGTACATGTAGAATTACCTTCAATTGATTAACGTGGACCCCAACTTAAACAAGTTGAACAATTGGTAACTAATTTGTTACCAATTAGTTGTCAATTGTACGGAATATGTCCTGTGGGGAGTGCTCAGAGAGTATGGGGTATCGGACTGTCTTATTGTGGCGGTTCGCTCCCTGTATGATCAGTGTCAGAGCTTGGTCCGCATTGCTGGCAGTAAGTCGGACCCGTTTCCAGTGAGGGTTGGACTCCGCCAAGGCTGCTCTTTGTCACCGATTCTGTTCATAACCTTTATGGACAGAATTTCTAGGCGCAGTCAAGGCGTTGAGAGTATCTGGTTTGGTGGCTGCAGGATTAGGTCTCTGCTTTTTGCAGATGATGTGGTCCTGATGGCTTCATCTAGCCAGGATCTTCAGCTCTCACTGGATCGGTTCGCAGCCGAGTGTGAAGCGACTGGGATGAGAATCAGAACCTCCAAGTCCGAGTCCATGGTTCTCGCCCGGAAAAGGGTGGAGTGCCATCTCCGGGTTGGGGAGGAGATCTTGCCCCAAGTGGAGGAGTTCAAGTACCTCGGAGTCTTGTTCACGAGTGAGGGAAGAGTGGATCGTGAGATCGACAGGCGGATCGGTGCGGCGTCTTCAGTAATGCGGACGCTGTATCGATCCGTTGTGGTGAAGAAGGAGCTGAGCCGGAAGGCAAAGCTCTCGATTTACCGGTCGATCTACGTTCCCATCCTCACCTATGGTCATGAGCTTTGGGTTATGACCGAAAGGACAAGATCACGGGTACAAGCGGCCGAAATGAGTTTCCTCCGCCGGGTGGCGGGGCTCTCCCTTAGAGATAGGGTGAGAAGCTCTGCATCCGGGGGGAGCTCAAAGTAAAGCCGCTGCTCCTCCACATGGAGAGGAGCCAGATGAGGTGGTTCGGGCATCTGGTCAGGATGCCACCCGAACGCCTCCCTAGGGAGGTGTTTAGGGCACGTCCGACCGGTAGGAGGCCAAGGGAAGACCCAGGACACGTTGGGAAGACTATATATCCCGGCTGGCCTGGGAACGCCTCGGGATCCCCCGGGAGTAGCTGGACGAAGTGGCTGGGGAGAGGGAAGTCTGGGCTTCCCTGCTTAGGCTGCTGCCCCCGCGACCCGACCTCGGATAAGCGGAAGAAGATGGATGGATGTACTGAACTGTGCAATCTACTAATAAAAGTTTCAATCAATAAATCAAAGAAGGAGAAACACGGGCATGTCTGGATGACTCGCCTCCATATTTCCAGTGGTTACCTCCGAGTTACGAAACCGCTTTTTTATGAAGCTGGCTGTGGCGCGTTCTTTCTGATGTCACTTCCTGTGTGGGGCACGGTCTTTCTAGCGTCACTTCCTCTTCGAACTCACTTTGTAAACGATCAATGAGTCCACACAGAGACAAGAGCTGGAGATTCAAGAAATACACGGCGCACATACCCGTGTAAAAAGTTATCCGAGGAAGGGAACCTTAAACGCTGCTTTAGTGTGGCTGAAACGAGGCTTAGGCTAAATAATTATTTGTTTAAGGAGTTAAACGACTTAGTGTAGACATGGCCTTAGTTGGCACGTGTACATACACTAAATTTCTCAAATAGTTTGGCTCTAAATAAGCCCAAGGACACACCTTAATCCGATTATTATTTGGTTTTTGGAAAGTCGGACTAACACACCTGGATTATGCGATTGGAAACCTGATCTCTTGAGGTGGGGGTGTGACCGTTCTTATCACACATCTCAATGCGCGGGATATAACCCGGAAGCAAAAATACGTAGCAACAATTGTATGAGGAGACTTTTTATTTGCTTCACAAATTAAAAGAACATTTAGAAATGTATCGATGGTAGGAAAAAAGAAACGGTAGCTAAGGAAATGTAGAATGCCGGCTTAATTCGGACTCGCGTAGATGAAAGATAATGAAGCAGGCATATTAAAATAATAAAACAAACACAAACCTCTTCATTTGTAAAAGCCAACTGATTAATTTTCTTTTTTAAATCACATATATAAACACACACACACAGTGTATATAAATGTTTAAATATGTATACATAGTGAGTGTGAATGTTGTCTGTCTATCTGTGTTGGCCCTGCGATGAGGTGGCGACTTGTCCAGGGTGTACACCGCCTTCCGCCCATGTGCAGCTGAGATGGGCTCCAGCACCCGCCGCGACCCCAAAAGGGACAAGCGGTAGAAAACGGATGGATGGATGTTAGTATACACATATATGTACATATATGTTTAAATATGTATACATACAAACCCCGTTTCCATATGAGTTGGGAAATTGTGTTAGATGTAAATATAAACGGAATACAATGATTTGCAAATCCTTTTCAACCCATATTCAATTGAGTGCACTACAAAGACAACATATTTGATGTTCAAACTCATAAACTTTTTTTTTTGTTTGCAAATAATAATTAACTTAGAATTTCATGGCTGCAACACGTGCCAAAGTAGTTGGGAAAGGGCATGTTCACCACTGTGTTACATGGCCTTTCCTTTTAACAACACTCAGTAAACGTTTGGGAACTGAGGAGACACATTTTTTAAGCTTCTCAGGTGGAATTCTTTCCCATTCTTGCTTGATGTACAGCTTAAGTTGTTCAACAGTCCGGGGGTCTCCGTTGTATTATAGCTATATATATATATATATATATATATATACAGTGGGGCAAAAAAGTATTTAGTCAGCCACCAATTGTGCAAGTTCTCCCACTTAAAATGATGACAGAGGTCTGTAATTTTCATCATAGGTACACTTCAACTGTGAGAGACAGAATGTGGAAAAAAAATCCAGGAATTCACATTGTAGGATTTTTAAAGAATTTATTTGTAAATTATGGTGGAAAATAAGTATTTGGTCAATAACAAAAATTCAACTCAATACTTTGTTATTGCCAACAAAGGTTATATTACAGAGGTCAAACGATTACTATAGTTCTTCACCAGGTTTGCACACACAGTAGCTGGTATTTTGGCCCATTCCTCCATGCAGATCTTCTCGAGAGCAGTGATGTTTTGGGGCTGTCGCCGAGCAACACAGACTTTCAACTCCCTCCACAGATTTTCTATGGGGTTGAGGTCTGGAGACTGGCTAGGCCACTCCAGGACTTTCAAATGCTTCTTACGGAGCCACTCCTTCGTTGCCCGGGCGTTGTGTTTGGGATCATTGTCATGCTGGAAGACCCAGCCACGTTTCATCTTCAAAGCTCTCACTGATGGAAGGAGGTTTTGGCTCAAAATCTCACGATACATGGCCCCATTCATTCTTTCCTTAACACGGATCAGTCGGCCTGTCCCCTTAGCAGAAAAACAGCCCCAAAGCATGATGTTTCCACCCCCATGCTTCACAGTAGGTATGGTGTTCTTGGGATGCAACTCAGTATTCTTCTTCCTCCAAACACGACGAGTTGAGTTTATACCAAAAAGTTCTATTTTGGTTTCATCTGACCACATGACATTCTCCCAATCATCCATGTGCTCTCTGGCAAACTTCAGACGGGCCTGGACATGCACTGGCTTAAGCAGGGGGACACGTCTGGCACTGCAGGATTTGATTCCCTGTCGGCGTAGTGTGTTACTGATGGTAACCTTTGTTACTTTGGTCCCAGCTCTCTGCAGGTCATTCACCAGGTCCCCCCGTGTGGTTCTGGGACTTTTGCTCACCGTTCTCATGATCATTTTGAACCCACGGGATGAGATCTTGCGTGGAGCCCCAGATCAAGGGAGATTATCAGTGGTCTTGTATGTCTTCCATTTTCTGATAATTGCTCCCACAGTTGAGTTTTTCACACCAAGCTGCTTGCCTATTGTAGATTCACTCTTCACAGTCTGGTGCAGGTCTACAATTCTTTTCCTGGTGTCCTTTGACAGCTCTTTGGTCTTGGCCATAGTGCAGTTTGGAGTCTGACTGTTTGAGGCTGTGGACAGGTGTCTTTTATACAGAAAACAAGTTCAAACAGGTGCCATTAATACAGGTAACAAGTGGAGGACAGAAGAGCTTCTTAAAGAAGAAGTTACAGGTCTGTGAGAGCCAGAGATCTTCCTTGTTTGAAGTGACCAAATACTTATTTTCCACCATGATTTACAAATAAATTCTTTAAAATTCCTACAATGTGAATTCCTGGATTTTTTTTCCACATTCTGTCTCTCACAGTTGAAGTGTACCTATGATAAAAATTACAGACCTCTGTCATCATTTTAAGTGGGAGAACTTGCACAATCGGTGGCTGACTAAATACTTTTTTGCCCCACTGTATATATGTATGTATCTTTGTACTTGATGTTTGCCGTGCACAATCCACAAGTGAATGTTGATTTGATTGTAATTATGAAAATCAAAGAAACGTATCAAAAACAGAAAATGGATATAGTTGTATTAACGGCAAAAAAATAACTTTTGTGGAATGATGAAGTGTAGTGTACATAGGGTCTGAAAGGTGAGTTGTCCATACTCTCGGTAAACACTGCTCTGACTACCTCAATGTCACAGTGACCCCTAGTGGCAACAGGAAATGACAAAACAAGTTATCACTTGCCTGAACCATGACTTCTGTCGGGGGCAACGGCCCCTTTGTCACGTTTCAGTAACAGCTGATGCCTTCATGATGCGAGTTGACGTCCAAGTTACTCTGATTTCAAAACATTTTTCTCACAGGAAATTCTTTCTAGTACAAAAAAAGTGAATCAAGTGTGTAATATAACAACATACTGTACAACGGTACTCACCTGACCAGCAACTAACTGTATATCTCACTTTGTTTACCTCAAAAGATACAAAAACATGGATCAATTCAATAAAACATACAGTAACATGAATATATCACGCATCTGATTAGATTTCATTGTATTATTATTGAGAAATAACTTAATACAGCGTCGACGAGTCATCAAATTAAGCTTGCTTGTGAAAAAGCCAAGAAGACATGAACCCTGGAGAGACATTATTTTTATTTCATCTGTCATATACTTCAAGAAACAATATACAAAGCAACGATGTGGTCACCTTTGCTGACTGGTTCAGTTATGGACTTGACCATGGCGGAAAGACAATTTGCAGCTTTGAGGACCCTGTGATTCGACAGTGAAGGACAAACAGTAACAAGGATGAGACATGCGCATGTCAAAAAGATCTCGTCTGGTTTGAGAAAGCCAAGTGGAAGAGGGATGTATGAACTTTCAACAAGGCACTAGCATCATATCCAAGTAAACCCAACACTCCAATAATATAATCAAGGCTTTCATTATCTGAACATGTTTATTATCATACATACAATTCACATTTTGACCTTGCCTGCTTGCCTTCTGCCCCTTCCTAGCTACACTGAGTGCAAATCACTACCACTACTTATAAATAAACCATTAGAATTTAGTCCACTTTTAACTGTACAATGGAGTAGACCTGCAGCTTGAAGGGAACATTGGGGATGGAAAGGAGAGAACGTGGGAATGATTCAAAGCAAGGCGCCGTCCCAGCAATTACATTATTTTGGTTGTGTTACGGAATCACACCACCAGGCACTATTTTTGTCAGACCGGGGAGATGCAGGGGCCACGAGAAGCTGCAAAAAGACCACCGTCACGTTTGGTGCGGGTCAACACTTCACCTGAAGGGGGCAGGGGAGGGAAGAGAGTCACCAATCATTGAGGAGGGAAGCAAAGTGCCAATGAGGCCAGTGTTTGGATCCACGCTCTCCTGTGTCTACATGCGGGTGGTGCACATGCATGCTCATTGCTTCAATGATCTATGAACAGACAGGAGTCAGCGTGAAGGGAAGGCCAGCTAGAGAATGTAGCCGCCGAGGCGCTGATTAGGTGGGACGTCCAAAGCTTTGATAGGCATGGCTTTCAATCTACAAAACATATTTACAACATAGATAACATCTACAAGAAATCTACACTCATTTTTTTGCCACGGTGTTGTAAGTCAACCCCTCCTCTTCCTTTTCTCCCTCCCCTCCCCCGGTCTAACGCTAAACCGACACCAGCGCCTGCCTGTGTGTTAAGATGAGGCTCGGGGAGGAAGTGAACTACCACCTTGCCTCTGGCTGCCAGCTATGTGCAATGGGTCTCCCTCCACCCTCACCCCTTGTAACCCCCCTCTAGTTCCGGATCAAACTCGCAGGAAGTTCTCAGATCATGAACGAATTCTGGTTCTTCAGCTTTTCAAGTTCTTTGATTTGTTGTCTCAGAAACAGTATCCTGTGGGAGAGAGAGTGCAGAAGTGGTGTGAGTAATGTTTCTACACACCGCAGAGGCTCGCGTTCTTACCTCTGCTCTCGCAAGGTGGCTTGGATTTCAGAGACTCGGACCAAGGAACGCAGGTTTTTGAGCTCGGTGCAGTTCTCCGACATGCAAATGCTGCCCATGGTGTGAGCCTCTTCACGTAATCTTGATGCCTGTGCAAAAAAACATTGCGAACATTTTAGGGGCTGATCATTTGAAGACACCAATCACCAATCTGATCCATAATATTGCATAACTGGTCTATTACATACATATACTTATACTTTTCTTTTTTTAACTTCACAAATTAAGGTGGCACGCACTGCCCTGAATGTTGCCTATTGTTCACAATCATCATGAGAAACAAGAAGACGCAACCTTTTTTTTTTTTTTTTCACGATTTTTAAGATAAATGCTTGAAAGATGCGGCTAACTGGAGTCACTGTTGTAGCCTTCAAAACATCTAAAACAACTTCAAAACCCTCCATCAGCGTTGTATACACGCACTGCAAATATATATATATAAATAAATATATATATATATATATATATATATATAATGTAGTAACAATAGTAGTACAATATACACACTGCAAGTATATATATATTGTAGTAACAGACACCTTCATAACAATATGTAATATGTACATTATACACACTGCAAGTATATATATATATATATATATATATATATATATATATATATATATATAATGTAGTAACAGACACCTTCATAACAATATGTAATATGTACAATATACACACTGCAAGTATATATATATAGTGTAGTGACAGACAACTTCATAACAATATGTAATATGTACAATATACACACTGCAAGTATATATGTATATTGTAGTAACAGACACCTTCATAACAATATGTAATATGTACATTATACACATTGCAAGTATATATATAATGTAGTAACAGACACCTTCATAACAATATGTAATATGTACAATATACACACTGCAAGTATATATATATATATATATATATATATATATATTGTAGTAACAGACACCTTCATAACAATATATAATATGTACAATATACACACTGCAAGTATATATATAAGTAGTAACAGACACCTTCATAACAATATGTAATATGTACATTATACACATTGCAAGTATATATATAATGTAGTAACAGACACCTTCATAACAATATGTAATATGTACAATATACACACTGCAAGTATATATATATAATGTAGTAACAGACACCTTCAAAAAGCAATATATAATATGTACAATATACACACTGCAAGTATATATATATATATAATGTAGTAACAGACACCTTCATAACAATATGTAATATGTACGATATTTACCGTATTTTGGTCATTTTAATCATTTTCGGGACTGATTTATTCTGCGCATTGATTTCTGTTCCCATAGCAGCGCACGTCTGACTTCTGGCAACATGTGTGTTCCTACCTCCGGAATCAAACACGAGTGTTTTCTAATCATGGTAGACTTGGTAACAGACAACAAAGATGACTATTTTTGGACAAATGAGGATTTACAACCTTATATTTTTGAAGCTGAATATACTGCTGCTTATATAAGCGAGCACCAAGGAAGAGTGAGACGTTGGAGCAGACGGGATGAAAGCCATTTTGAGGCTATAAATATGGAACTTGGAGACAAGCTTTTTCAACATATATGGATTGCTTACCCAAAATCAACAGGAAACGTCCCTGGCCAGCTGGACCAGACGAACAACCGTCCATGGAGTGAGCCACTTTAATACTGATCATGCTACACTCAGCACGTCATGTGTGTTATTACAACTACACTACATACACTGTCTGGCTAGCTGTGCACAAACAAAACATGAAATAATACTTTACAGATACTGTAATATGATTGTTCATGTTTTTCACTCAGTACAGATTGCTGTCCCATCACAGTGTTGTGTATTACAAACTCAAACACCTTTTGTGTTGTTGTAGAAGCCAGTTTATCTCTTGCAGTATTTAGCTGTTACGGCTAATACCGTAGTTCAGGGGTGCTCATTACGTCGATCGCGAGCTACCGGTCGATCTCGGAGGGTGTGTCAGTCGATCACCAGCCAGCCATTAAAAAAATAGTCCTAAAAATGAGCGATCATAAATCTTCACTATGACGTCACTTTCGTCACTTGATTGACATTCACGGCACCCGAGGGTCTTCTGAGATGACTCATTAAAATTACCGACTGGAAGGCGAGAAACACTTTATTTCAACAGACTCTGGCGCCGTACCTGTCGTCAAAACTCCAAAGACCGACTGCACAGTTGCACAATAAAAGCGCTGCTTCATCCTGCCTGCGCTACCAAAATAAGAGTCTCAGAAAGCTGGCGTGCACAAGCTAGCAAGCTACGGAGTTTGCCGACAATGTATTTCTTGTAAAGTGTATACAAAGGAGTACGGAAGCTGGACAAATAAAATGCCAAAAACCAACCACTTTCATGTGGTATTGGACAGAAAGGACTCGGAGGACTTTTTTTCTCCTCCATTCGAAAATGCGGACCTTATCATCACCACTGTCTGATTCCAATCAATGCAAGTCATCACAATCAGGTAATACACCAACTTATATTCTTGTCTTCATGAAAGAAAGGAATCTATATTTGTTAAACATGCTTGTATTATCTCTAAACACTGTTAACTTATTAACAATATTAACTATATGTGTTAAACATGCTTGTATTATCTTTAAACACCTTTAACTTATTACCAATATTAACTATAAGTGTTAAACATGCTTGTATTATCTTTAAACACCTTTAACTTGTTAACAATATTAACTATGTGTTGAACATTCTTGTATTATCATTAAACACCTTTAATTTATTAACAATATTAACAAAATGTGTTAAACATGCTTGCATTATCACTAAACATTTTTAACTTGTTAACAATATTAACTATATGTGTTAAACATGTTTGCATTATCTTTAAACACCTTTAACTTAACAATATTAACTATATGTGTTAAACATGCTTGTATTATCATTAATCACCTTTAACTTGTTAACAATATTAACTATATGTATTAAACAAACTTGTATTTTCATTAAACACCTTTAATTTACCGTATTTTCCGCACTATAAGGCGCACCGGATTATTAGCCGCACCTTCTATGAATTACATATTTCATAATTTTGTCCACCAATAAGCCGCCCCGGACTAAAAGCCGCGCCTACGCTGCGCTAAAGTGAATGTCAAAAAAACGCTGCGCTAAAGTGAATGTCAAAAAAACAGTCAGATAGTTCAGTCAAACTTTAATAATATATTGAAAACCAGCGTTCTAACAACTCTGTCCCAAAATGTACGCAAATGTGCAATCACAAACATAGTAAAATTCAAAATGGTGTAGAGCAATAAATAGCAACATAATGTTGCTCGAACGTTAATGTCACAACACACAAAATAAACATAGCGCTCACCTTCTGAAGTTATTCTTCATTCGTAAATCCTTCGAATTCTTCGTCTTCGGTGTCCGAATTGAAAAGTTGCGCAAGCGTGGGATCCAAAAATGGCCGGTTCCGTCTCGTAGAAGTCATCGGGAGTCAGTGTCGCTGTTGTTGTGCAGCAGTTCTGTGAATCCTGCCTTCCGGAAAGCTCGGACCACAGTTGTGACCGAAACTATCTGCCCAGGCATTTACGATCCACTGGCAGATGTTGGCGTATGTCGACCGGCGCTATCTGCCCGTCTTAGTGAAGGTGTGTTCGCCTTCGGAGCTGTGTGAAAAAAGCCACCCGGCCTCTTCGCGTAAACTTCCCTTAACCACTCGCTCATCTTTTCTTCATCCATCCATCCCTTCGAGTTAGCTTTTATGATGACGCCGGCTGGAAAGGTCTCTTTTGGATGGGTGGAAGTTAGCATGGCAAGCTAGAACCACAGTGAAGGATGACTCCTCATTCCCTGTGGTGCGAATATTCACCGTACGTGCTCCCGTTCCACAGTGCAGTTCACAGGAATATCAGTTGCTGTGAAATACGGTAGTAATCCGTGTGCGGATGGAGAGATTGCGTCTTTTTATGATCCGGATCCTTGTCGCGTAGTAGGAGCCATTTTGTGGTCTTTACAGATGTAAACAGGAAATGAAACGTACGGTGATATCCGCGCGTTTTTTCTTCTTCTTCCGGGGGCGGGTGAAGCGCTTCCTGTTCTATGGGGGCGGGTGCTTTCCTTGGCGGTTGCTTGCGTAGAAGAAGAAGCGCTTCCTGTTCTACCGGGAAAAAAGATGGCGGCTGTTTACCGAAGTTGCGAGACCGAAACTTTATGAAAATGAATCGTAATAAAGCGCACCGGGTTATTAGGCGCACTGTCAGCTTTTGAGAAAAATTGTGGTTTTTAGGTGCGCCTTATAGTGCGGAAAATACGGTATTAACAATATTAACTGTATGTGTTAAACATGCTTGTATTATCATTAAACACCTTTAACTTGTTAACAAAAACATATGTTTCATAAATAAGTAAATATAAATGATATATATGAATGAGGTAGATCCCCACGACTTGATCAATTGAAAAGTAGCTCGCCTGCAGAAAAAGTGTGAGCACCCCTGCCGTAGTTAGTACGCTAGAAAAACAGTTCCTCAGTGTTCACTCTTACAATAACAATGTTGCTACAGTTTGGTTATTATACAGGTTACACAACATAAATGAAGTATTGTTGACAGTTTTTAAATGCATTTTTAAAGTGATTTAGAGGTAGAATTGATTGCTCCCATCAGCTGCATTGCTAGCCACCTAGAACAAGACGACTTTTATATGTTAGAAAGCAAGGGGGGGGGGGAAACTTGTCTTTTTGTCTCTCATAATGATTGCATACCTGCCAACTTTTGAAATCAGAAAAACCTAGTAGCCAGGGTCCAGGGGCCGCAGGCCCCGGTAGGTCCAGGACAAAGTCCTGGTGGGGGGTTCAGGCTTCGCCCCCCGACGCAAAATGATTATTAGCATTCAGACAGGTTAAAATGTTGCTAAAACCATCACTTTTCTATCAGTCACAGCGACTTTTCAAAACAAAAATATTACAGCAAAAATCATATGGGTTGATTGACATGTTTATTCTGTAAGCTAACTTCAATAGTTTGAAATTATTTTGACAGTTAATGCCAGTTATCCTGTCAACCTTTCACAAGACTTCAATTTGTTAATTGAAAGTATAAACAGTATAAACACTTTTTACAGTAAACAAATGGTAAAACAGTACTAAACAATTCCATTAAAAAAAAAATTGGTGTCATTATTAACTTTCTGTCCAAGCTTGTATAATCTACTGCCTTGTTCAATTGTAAAACATATTCTGTGCCTAAAATTCACATTTCTATCACAATTATCATACTGTAAACATGGTAAGCTAACTTCATTAAAATTAATAGTCCTGTCAATAGCATGGAATTACAATTCAAATGTAGTTTTTTTGTAAGCCTTTCAAAATATGAAAAATTAATGAAAATTAATTTAAGCCATCAGACACTTGAAAAGTGGCACATCACATCTCTAATGTAATCATTTGAACTTTTCAACAGAAATAGCACTGCAAAAATATTAAGGACATACTTCTGTATTTTGGTAGTTATGCTGTCAACATTTAACAAGATTTCTTCAACTTGGACTTGAAAGCAAAAATAGTATAAACACTTTTAACAGTATAACAGTACTAAACAATTCCAATAGATAACATTGGTGTCATTACCTTTTTGTGGCTAAAATCCGAAAAACGTTGAAAGTTTTCCACTTGTATCGCTAGCAACGGCATTAGACTTGTGTTTTTTTGTCCCAACGTGGTCTTTTACATCGCTAATTCCTCCGTGTCCGATCGAAAAATCTTGTCTGCACAAGGTGCAATTCGCGTAGTTTTCACCCTTTTTGGAACGGATAATTATTCCCGGATAGGCTTTTGAATATTCTTTACGGAATGACTGTGGTTTTCTTTTCGGTTTAAGACTCGTTTGCGATTTTTCTCCGGCTGATTCCATGATCGTTCGCTCGTTTGGAAACAATGGCAACAGGTGCCTCGTGCTTGGCAGCGGTGCTATAAATAGCCTCGCGCATTTAAAAAAAATTTTTTTTTTAATTAATGAAAAACTGTATTTTTTATCACTGCAACCGTAACCGTAAAAACCGTACTAATTACGGGAAAACCGGAGTAGTTGGCAGGTATGTGATTGTGAACGATAGCAACATTCCAAAAAAAATTGCAGTTCCCCTTTAAGCTCTGCTGCCGCTTTCTCTCTGCACTTGTTGTATTCCTGACTTAAGGTGAAAAATATTAGAAACTTTGCCAATGCATTGGTGCGTTGCTACACCATTGACTGAATATGAGATAGCTGGTACTGACCTGTTTCTCTGCGTGCTCAGCAGACCAACCTTGGACGTGTTTAATAAGATTCTCATTGAAGTGGGAAGCAAAGGTGGGGGTGAAGGAGGAAGGTTGCCGGGTGGCCGAGGAAGTCGCAGGTGCCGGAGCAGGAGCGGGGGCGTTGCTGCTGCTGCTGCTGCTGCCGCCAGGTGGGACATGGTTGGAACCTGGGGAGGGACTCCTCTGACTGCTGCTATGGACACAAAGTCAGTGTGTGAACCAGGTGATTTTTGGTGTTAAAAGTTCAAGTTAAAGTACCAATGATTGTCACACACACACACACACACACACACACACTAGGTGTGGCGAAATTGTTCTCTGCATTTGACCCATCACCCTTGATCACCCCCTGGGAGGTGAGAGGAGCAATGAGCAGCAGCGGTGGCCGCGCCCGGGAATAATTTTTGGGTGATTTAACCCCGTAATTCCAACCCTTGATGCTGAGTGCCAAGCAGGGAGGTGATGGCTCACATTTTTATAGTCTTTGGTATGACTCGGCCGGGGTTTGAACTCACAACCTACCCATCTCAGGGCGGACACTCTAACCACTAGGCCACTGAGTAGGTGGCCTGATAGGATATGATAGGATAGGATAGGTCTTTATTGTTTTCAGCACAAACCCGTTCAAGATGAGACAAACAAACAGTGTACAGCAGACCTGGGCAATTATTTTGACTCGGTGGCCAAATTTAGAGAAAGAAATGTGTCTGAGGGCCGGTATATCTATTTTTAGGAACACTAATACAAAACCTCACAATATTGTCTGATTGAATGCTAAAAACGTTATGACAGACCGCCTTAAAAACGGAATGGAATTTCAACTTTTTTTTACTGAATGAGATACCCAGAATGTACGTGAAAATAAAGAATGTGGGGTTTACAATATTAACTATGACCGATAAAACACTGAATATAGACATATGAACGTCACACCGCCTCTCGATTGACATATTTTACAATCAAGCGAAATGCAACAAAAATACAACAAACACAACGAAATATGAACGCGAATGGTACAAAAAAACCCTCCTACAATCTGATTTATCACTAAACTTTAGAACTTTTTTGTAAAAATCTCCTTCCGCGTCTGTCCCTGACACCCGCATTTCTGGCTGGCCGCTCTGAAGACACTCTGTGGAAACGCTCCCCACCCACACTGCTTGGTGCCTCGTCTGAGCTGCTGTGACTTATATTTCCATAGTAACTAATTAGAATATCATAGTAACTAATTAGATTAAAATAGTAACTACTATGTTAAAATTAAAGTACCACTGATAGTCACACACACACTAGGTGTGGTGAAATTACCTTCTGCATTTGACCCATACCCTTACTCCACACCCTGGGAAGTGAGGGGAGCAGTGAGCTGTAGCGGTGGCCGCGTTCGGGAATCATTTTGGTGATCGGTGATTTGGTGAGATTATGCAAAACCATTGAAATACTTTGTATAGTTCAAGACTTATGGTAATTTGAAAACATCACTGCACATCATAATGGCAGCTACAGTTTCCATCTTAAAGATCTAAGATCTAAAAAAAATTATTTGAAAATGTCCGGTGGGCCGGATTGAAAAGCTTAACGGGCCGCATGTGGCCCCCAGGCCTTAATTTGCCCAGGTCTGGTGTACAGGGTTACAGAACAGGAACGCTGATGGGTCGTCACAAGGCGCCCCGTAAAAGATGGGGAAAAGGTAAACACTGGGGAAGGATGAGTAAAAAAATACAATCTTTACTGGGCTCCTTAGGGGGGCCAGTCGGGAGTGGGAAAAAACCTCTGTAGCAAAGCACATACTGTATTTTTCGGAGTATAAGTCGCACCTGCCGAAAATGCATAATAAAGAAGGAAAAAAACATATAAGTTGCACTGGAGCCCGGCCAAACTATGAAAAAAAACTGCGACTTATAGTCCGAAAAATACGGTATACATATTACAACGTACATCTCAATATCTAGCAACAGAGGGGAGGGAGTGGGGGGCCATGGTGGCAGGCCGCAGCTCTCAGGCGCTGCCCATCCTTCCATCACCCCTATGGGATTTGCGTCGAGGGCGCTGGATTGGTTGGTGGGGTATGTGTGTGTGGCGTATATTTTTTTGTGGATGCATGTGTGTGTGTGACAAACCAGAGCAACGCTTACTCCAATCAGCAGATGTCCTGTTGTCATTATTCCGAATAGGTACAGTAGGTAATACTTAGTTTTATTATTAGAGATGATTCAAGTGTAAATATATGTCATTGTACGCAGTACATTTATTTTTGTCATGCATTTATTAAGAGAAGATAAGGTACTTTATTTACACATATTATTTCCACGCTTTCGGGGGCCACACAAATTGATTTGGGCGAGCCAGATCTGGCCCCCGGGCCTTGAGTTTGACACCTGTGCATTAAGGAGTCTAATCATAATAGAAAATAATACAGAAAAATTGCTCAATATTATGTCAGACCTGGGTACTTCCTGCACTCCAGTAGCAAAAATCACTCTAACCACTAGGCTAACTAGGATGTTGACAATAGGTATGGGCAGGTTACTGGTTTTCAGGTGCGCTGGACACATTATGTTTAAAGAACACTAAAATGTTCCATATATATATATATATATATATATATATATATATATATATATATATATATATATATATGACAGTTTTAAAACAAATTTATTTACTGTTTAAAGCAATTGTGTTCTTTTTTTGCTTTGAAAAATGTAACTGTGAAGAAGTTGCAAACAGCCCCTTTAAGAACAACACTTTAAATACCCATGCTGCACTTTCTTCATGTTTTACTATATGGTTTAAAGTTAACTATTTAAGTTAATTTTCACTTATTTGAATTAAGTGGCCACAATGAGACAAGGGTTGCCAGAGATAAATATGAGCATAAAGTGCTGGCTTGTGACTATAATATAAACCTGTTGCTTTAATTTTGGCCTCTTCATATTCGATATACTTTGATATGTCAAACTATTACGCCAAAATGTGTGCTAATTTCTAGCTGCATATTTACACCTGTATTACCATGCATTTATGTTATCATGGGTCACATGGAATTTCAATTTTTCTTTATTTTATTTCAACATTGGGACCATGATCAGATTGAACTCATCTTCAGAGACTGGATCGCTGATTTAAACAGACCAGTCAACCTTGTTGTGTTCCAACAGTGACCAGCAGATGGCGACACATCATTACCCTGCTAGAGTTGAAAAACCAGATAGCTCCCTGGTTGTCTTTTTCTCAGAATTGTGAAGCAAACTGCTAGAATAATATGATATACGACTGAGAGGCATTATGGATTTGGTGTAATAAACGTGTGAAATTTTTGCTTCTTCAGAATCAACAAAAGCATTAGCGCTTTGCGATGGAGACAGAAGTATATATCCTGACAAATATTTTATACCCTGATAACTGTGTATCATAACAGGGTATTTTTTTCTTTAAATTTAATATACACAAATTTCTATTTTTCCCCTTTTATTTATAAAAACACAATCTAATATACAGTATGGGCCAAATGTTTGGACACACCTTCTCAACCCCATTGATAAAGCAAGAAATTCCACTAATCAACCCTGATAACGCACACCTGTGAAGTGAAAAACATTTCAGGCGACTACCTCTTGAAGCTCATCGAGAGAATGCCAAGAGTGTGCAAAGAAGCAATCCGAGAAAAGGGTGGCTATTTTGAAGAAACTAGAATATAAAATATGTTTTCAGTTATTTCACCTTTTTTTGTTAAGTACATAACTCCGCATGTGTTCATTCATAGTTTTGATGTGACAATCTACAATGTAAATAGTCATGAAAATAAAGAAAATGCATTGAATTAGAAGGTGTGTCCAAACGTTTGGCCTGTACTGTATAAGAAAGACAATTTAAAAAAGGACAATTAAAAACAATACAAATTTTTTTTTGTACCAGCCCTCCTTTTGACAGTGTATACCGTATTTTCCGTACTATAAGGCGCACCTAAAAACCACAAATTTTCTCAAAAGCTGACAGTGCGCCTTATAACCCGGTGCGCTTTATATATGGATAAATATTAAGATTCATTTTCATAAAGTTTCGGTCTCGTAACTACGGTAAACAGCCGCCATCTTTTTTCCCGGTAGAACAGGAAGCGCTTCTTCTTCTACTGTAAGCAACCACCCGCCCGCGTAGAAGAAGAAAAAGCGCGCGGATATTACCGTACTTCATTTCCTTTGTGTGTTTACATCTGTAAAGACCACAAAATGGCTCCTACTAAACGACAGGGATCCGGTTCATGAAAAGACGCAATCTCTCCATCCGCACACGGATTACTATTTCACAGCAACTGATATTCCTGTGAACCGCACTGTGGATACAACGGGAGCACGTACGGTGAATATTCGCACCACAGGGAATGAGAAGTCATCCTTCACTGTGGTTCTAGCTTGCCATGCTAATGGCCAGAAACTTCCACCCATGGTGATATTCAAAAGGAAGACCTTGCCAAAAGAGACCTTTCCAGCCGGCGTCATCATAAAAGCTAACTCGAAGGGATGGATGGATGAAGAAAAGATGAGCGAGTGGTTAAGGTAAGTTTACGCGAAGAGGCCGGGTGGCTTTTTTCACGCAGCTCCGTCCATGTTGATATACGACTCCATGCGCGCCCACATCACGCTGGTTTTTAATATATTATTAAAGTTTGACTGACCTATCTGACTGTTTTTTTGACATTCCTTTAGCGCAGTTAGATGCGGCTTATAACACGGGGCGGCTTATAGGTGGACAAAGTTTTGAAATATGCCGTTCATTGAAGGCGCGGCTTATAACCCAGGGCGGCTTATGGTGTGGAAAATACGGTACTTGTCATGTGTACACGAGAACTTAGAGATGATGTGTTATTTTTTAGTGTCACAGATGGTACCTTTGGACACCACTCTGTTAGGCTTGTTTAGTTTGTGGTAGGGCTGGGCGATATATGGAATATACTCAAATATCGCGGGTTTGTCTCTGTGCGATATAGAAAATGACTATATCGTGATATTGGAGTATACGTTCTCACGCAGTTGATTTGAGATGCAGGCTTTTCTCACTCTTTCTTGTCTCTCCTTCTCACAGAGACATAAAACAAGCGCACCTTCTTACATACGTCACATACTGTCACGCGTGCAACGTCATACGCCCTCGCCAAGCAGAGAGGTGGCGGCATGGGTAAAGTTAGCAGTGATGCTAGCGGAGCGGTGCGAGTGGTAATACGAGAGAGAGAGAAGGTGCAAATCTGGTAACAAATGAAGGAAGAATTAATTCCAAGAAAAACAGCAGGGGGTCCATCGTCTGGCGGTGGTGTGGCTTCAAGCGGGAAGATGTTGAACAGACAACAGTAATATGTCAAGTATGCGGCAAAAGCGTTGCTACAAAAAGTAGCCGCTCTACTAATTTGTAGCTTCATTTGAAAAGTCACCCGCTAGAGAATGAAGAGTGCTTGAAACTCCGCATGTCAACATCTCCGTTCGGTGCCACACCCACAAAATGCCCAAGCAACCATTTCCACATCAACACCGTAGGAAAAAACTAGTCAACAACAGAAGGAGATAACGTCCGCAGGAACCTACCACATAGCGAAGGACATACACTATTTGATTTCCTATTATGCAGCTCATTTTTATTTGACACTTATTGAAATATCTTGTGTGACATCATGCACTAAAGAGCACTTTATTTGTTTTAAACTATTGTAGTGGCGTTCTGTACAAATTTAGTGTTGTTTTGATGTGTCATCTTAGTGACATTATGCACAAACAGCTTGTTTTAAAATGTCTCTGACAATCTTGCACTTTCTGTTTTGGAAATGACATGAATGTTTGTGCCACTGCTTAATAACTGTTTAATAAATACACTTTTGCTAAATTGACTTAGTTGTGATTTCCCTCTCTGCATGGTGTATCGTGACATGGCCTAAAAATATCGAGATATTAGTAAAAGGCCATATCGTCCAGCCTTAGTTTGTGGTTCTTTCATCAAGTCTGTATTAACTTGCCTTTGGACAACAGATGAAAATTAGCTATTGTTGCTCCCTGTTGATGAATATGCATTGTCCTAATTCAAATAAATAATGATAATGTCGTAGTTTTGAGGCAACTTTAGTGTTGTGTTGCATGTTAACCTCCGTACTGTTACTCATAAAAGGACACGATCAAGTTTTGACTCCATGCTCCTACCGGCTCTGGCATGTGTGGATGCGCGATAAACATTTTTAAGTTGTTCTATGATATATATGGTAATATCGCACAGCACTAGGGATGATGTTCGAAATCGGTTCTCCCGGTTGTTCGATAAGAAAATAACCGATTCCGTGGACTCGAATCCCTTTTTGAGATCCGGTTCCTGTTATCTAGGCCACTGTAATAAAGAAAAAGAGTTGGTTCTTTATTCGAATCCCTGGGAACGAATCCCTTCCCACGTACAGGAAATGCCCTGTGGGACTGCAATGGGGCGGCATGGCGTAGTGGGTAGAGCAACCGTGCCAGAAACCTGAGGGTTGCAGGTTCGCTCCCCGCCTCTTACCATCCAAAAAATCGCTGCCGTTGTGTCCTTGGGCGGGACACTTCACCCTTTGCCCCCGGTGCCACTCACACCGGTGAACTGAATGATGAATGATAGGTGGTGGTCGGAGGGGCCGTTGGCGCAAATTGTAGCCACGCTTCCGTCAGTCTACCCCAGGGCAGCTGTGTCTATGAAAGTAGTTTACCACCACCAGGTGTGAATGAATGATGGCTTCTACATGTAAAGCGACTTTGGGTACTTAGAAAAGCGCTATATAAATCCCAGTTATTATTATTATTATTATTAATGTTATGCCCATTTGATTGTAGACTCTTATTGACACCTTGTGGCGATATGAAAATACTACGCGTCATTAGTTTGGGCACTTCCGGGTTGGCGAGACAATTGAGAAGTAGACAAGTTGTGTTAGCTCTTACAAGCCTTGGAAAAGATAAGTCTGTAAGTAAACTGTTTAACTTGTTTATGTAACTCAATATTAAGGTGGAAAGTGGTTAAGTTTGATACTAAGATGTTTATTGAAAAACGATTTTTGTGCACTGTTCCAATGGATGTTTTGAGGACTTAAAATGGCTGCCAGTCGTGTATTTCCACCATCGAAATAGTTTCAACACTCAGAAGTATTTGTTTGATGATAGTACTGTATATTTGTGTGAAGCTAATATTTACATATTGTGTATTACATTTCAGTATGTTAATTGAATTACATAGCTTATACATTTGTCGTTGTGTGTATTTCAGTTAAAAAAAATAAAAAAAATAACAGTTCAGTGCAAGACAAAAGTAAAGATAGGAAAAGACAAAGCAAGATCAACAACAATAAAGAGCCTAAATTGATTAATCTGCTTTGGATTGTTTGTTAGCTGTATAAGCTCAACACGTATAGTGAGGGCAGAACAGGCAATATGCAATTATTGCCAAGCTTCGCTCTCATGTAAGGGGGGAAGAATTGTTGATTGATGACTGTGGTGTTCTTAGTGTGTGTGGTTAGTATGTTCCAATAGCAGCAGAAGTGCACTTTTTGGAGAGCTGTATTATTTTCAGTTTTGTGCCCAATGAACTGATTTTATTTAACACTATATTAAAATGATTGCATTCAGACAGGTTAAAATGTTGCTAAAACCATCACTTTTCTATCAGTCACAGTGACTTTTCAAAACAAAAATATTACAGCAAAAATCATATGGGTTGATTGACATGTTTATTCTGTAAGCTAACTTCAATAGTTTGAAATTATTTTGACAGTTAATGCCAGTTATCCTGTCAACCTTTCACAAGACTTCAATTTGTTAATTGAAAGTATAAACAGTATAAACACTTTTTACAGTAAACAAATGGTAAAACAGTACTCAACAATTCCATTAAAAAAAAAATTGGTGTCATTATTAACTTTCTGTCCAAGCTTGTATAATCTACTGCCTTGTTCAATTGTAAAAAAATATTCTGTGCCTAAAATTCACATTTCTATCACAATTATCATACTGTAAACATGGTAAGCTAACTTCATTAAAATTAATAGTCCTGTCAATAGCATTGAATTACAATTCAAATGTAGTTTTTTTGTAAGCCTTTCAAAATAATTCAAAATATGAAAAATTAATGAAAATTCATTTAAGCCATCAGACACTTGAAAAGTGGCACATCACATCTCTAATGTAATCATTTTAACTTTTCAACAGAAATAGCACTGCAAAAATATTAAGGACATACTTCTGTATTTCGGTAGTTATGCTGTCAACATTTAACAAGATTTCTTCAACTTGGACTTGAAAGCATAAATAGTATAAACACTTTTAACAGTATAACAGTACTAAACAATTCCAATAGATAACATTGGTGTCATTACCTTTTTGTGTCTAAAGTCCAAATTTAGCAACGGCATTAGACTTGTGTTTTTTTGTCCCAACGTGGTCTTTTACATCGCTAATTCCTCCGTGTCCGATCGAAAAATCTTGTCTGCACAAGGTGCAATTCGCGTAGTTTTCACCCTTTTCGGAACGGATAATTATTCCCGGATAGGCTTTTGAATATTCTTCACGGAATGACTGCAGTTTTCTTTTCGGTTTAAGACTCGTTTGCGATTTTTCTCCGGCTGATTCCATGATCGTTCGCTCGTTTGGAAACAATGGGCAACAGGTGCCTCGTGCTTGGCAGCGGTGCTATAAATAGCCTCGCGCATGGCATTCGGAATGGCTCGATAGGAAGTTACGGGAAGCAGTGTCGATTGTCATTGTTGTTACGCGATTTTGTGAATAAAACTTTAAAAAAAAATTTTTTTTTTAATTAATGAAAAACCGTATTTTTTATCACTGCAACCGTAACCCGGAATAGGTTGATGAAAACCGTACTAATTACGGGAAAACCGGAGTAGTTGGCAGGTATGCTATAGTGATCACAGAGACAGGTTGTTTTTGTGTTACTGTATATATTTGTTTTTCTGAAAAATCCCACTTAATATACTTTGGGTAACAACAGTCAATATGTTTATTTTTTTAGGGAGGTAACAGTCAATATTTATTTTTTTATTTAATTTAATTTTTTTCTCATAAAATAAAAGTGAGCTTTTGTTAAACCAAATATTGTGTTTTTTTCCATATACAACAACCTATCTGGATTCGATAAGATAATCGATAATGGGCTCAAACTCGATAATTTCTTATCAAACATCATCCCTACACAGCACTACTCAACACCAAATCCTGTGAACTCATCGACGTTAATTAAATCTGTCTGGCACTCAAAGCATGAGACTTCGACCAACTGGTATAGGTAGGTGCTCACTGAAGACTTCATCAGACTGGAGCAGTATTGCAAAACATGGCATGTAAAACTCGGCCCAGCAAAAACGGTGTGTTCCATCCACCAGAGAACTTGACATCCACCCGAGCAGGGTCCCACTTAGGGCATGTCCCCAGAGCAACGTTTGTGTTTCCTTTTTGTTTTGGGTTACAAAAATAAATGCTTCCACACAGTGTCCTATCTATAGTGAGTCGCGTCCACGCGGAAACGTTTACTGGCTCACCATGTGTGGCGCTGTCAACAAACAAAGTCACCGGAACCACCAAGATTATAGAAGAAGAAACCATGCGCATGCATGAAGTCCTATTCGCTATTCTCCGGTCACAACAAAACAACAAAAAGTGATGATGGCAGATTTATTTGGAGAGACGACAATGTGGAATTACTCCGGCGCGTCACACTTAATTACAAAACTGTAAAATATCAAGAGAATGTTGACTGGAAGTTCTAAAGATTCTTCATCCACTGAAACTCGCCTCATTCTACAGCTTCCCTCGAATACTTGCAGTCACACCAGCGATAGTTTGCCTCTTGGGAGTCTTGGAAAGGACAACTAAAGCAGAAATGTGTTTCTGGTAGGTTTAATCATACTTTAAAGGGGAACATTATCACAATTTCCGAAGGGTTAAAACCATTAAAAATCAGTTCCCAGTGGCTTACCGTATTTTCCGCACTATTAGCCGCACCTAAAAACCACAAATTTACTCAAAAGCTGACAGTGCGGCTTTTAACCCGGTGCGCTTTATATATGGATTAATATTAAGATTAATTTTCATAAAGTTCGGTCTCGCAACTACGGTAAACAGCCGCCATCTTTTTTCCCCGTAGAAGAGGAAGTGCTTCTTCTTCTACGCAAGCAACCGCCAAGGTAAGCACCCGCCCCCATAGAACAGGAAGCGCTTCTTCTTCTACTGTAAGCAACCACCCGCCCGCGTAGAAGAAGAAAAAGTGCGCGGATATTACCGTACGTTTCATTTCCTTTGTGTGTTTACATCTGTAAAGACCACAAAATGGCTCCTACTAAGCGACAGGGATCCGGTTCATGAAAAGACGCAATCTCTCCATCCGCACACGGACTACTATTTCACAGCAACTGCCTAAAGACTTTCAAGAAAAGCTGGCTACTTTCCGTGCATATTGTAAAAACAAGATAGCTGAAAAAAAGATCCGGCCAGAGAACATTATCAACATGGACGAGGTTCCACTGACTTTTGATATTCCTGTGAACCGCACTGTGGATACAACGGGAGCACGTACGGTGAATATTCGCACCACAGGGAATGAGAAGTCATCCTTCACTGTGGTTCTAGCTTGCCATGCTAATGGCCAGAAACTTCCACCCATGGTGATATTCAAAAGGAAGACCTTGCCAAAAGAGACCTTTCCAGCCGGCGTCATCATAAAAGCTAACTCGAAGGGATGGATGAAGAAAAGATGAGCGAGAGGTTAAGGTAAGTTTAAGTTTACGCGAAGAGGCCGGGTGGCTTTTTTCACGCAGCTCCGTCCATGTTGATATACGATTCCATGCGCGCCCACATCACGCTGGTTTTAATATATTATTAAAGTTTGACTGACCTATTTGACTGTTTTTTTGACATTCCTTTAGCGCAGTTAGATGCGGCTTACAACACGGGGCGGCTTATAGGTGGACAAAGTTTTGAAATATGCCGTTCATTGAAGGCGCGGCTTATAACCCAGGGCGCCTTATGGTGCGGAAAATACAGTATTTTATTTTTCGAAGTTTTTTTCAAAATTTTACCCATCACGCAATATCCCTAAAAGCTTCAAAGTGCCTGATTTTAACCATCGTTATATACACCCGTCCATTTTCCTGTGACGTCACATAGTGATGCCAACACAAACAAACATGGCGCATAGAACAGCAAGCTATAGCGACATTAGCTCGGATTCAGACTCGGATTTCAGCGGCTTAAGCGATTCAACAGATTACGCATGTATTGAAACGGATGGTTGTAGTGTGGAGGCAGGTAGCGAAAACGAAATTGAAGAAGAAACTGAAGCTATTGAGCCATATCGGTTTGAACCGTATGCAAGCGAAACCGACGAAAACGACACGGGAGAAAGCGAGGACGAATTCGGCGATCGCCTTCTAACCAACGATTGGTATGTGTTTGTTTGGCATTAAAGGAAACTAACAACTATGAACTAGGTTTACAGCATATGAAATACATTTGGCAACAACATGCACTTTGAGAGTGCAGACAGCCCAATTTTCATCAATTAATATATTCTGTAGACATACCCTCATCCGCTCTCTTTTCCTGAAAGCTGATCTGTCCAGTTTTGGAGTTGATGTCAGCAGGCCAGGGAAGCTAGGGTCGATATTCTTCTCTTGATCATCTTTGGTGGCATAAGGGACGGTGTGAGCCAAGACATCCAGGGGGTTTAGATCGCTCGTCTGCGGCAACAAACTGCCGCCATTGCTTGCCGTGCTACCGAGGTCCTTTGTCCCTGAATTGCTCACACACTCCGGCAGATTCAATGGGGGTCTGGCGGCAGATTTCTTTGACTTTATGGTTGGAAATGCATCTGCTTTGAGTGTCGCAGGATATCCACACATTCTTGCCATCTCTGTCGTAGCATAGCTTTCGTCGGTAAAGTGTGCGGAACAAACGTCCAATTTCTTGCCACTTTGGCATCTTTGGGCCACTGGTGCAACTTGAATCCGTCCCTGTTCGTGTTGTTACACCCTCCGACAACACACCGACGAGGCATGATGTCTCCAAGGTACGGAAAACAGTCGAAAAAAACGGAAAATAACAGAGCTGATTTGACTCGGTGTTTGTAATGTGTTTGAGAAAATGGCGGATTGCTTCCCGATGCGACGCCATCGCTCCGAGAGCGAATAATAGAAAGGCGTTTAATTCGCCAAAATTCACCCATTTAGAGTTCGGAAATCGGTTAAAAAAATATATGGTCTTTTTTCTGCAACATCAAGGTATATATTGACGCTTACATAGGTCTGGTGATAATGTTCCCCTTTAATCTTGACGAGCTAACTGCTACGAGCTACTTGTTATGCTACACCAAAGCTAGTTTAGCTAGCATGGTTATGTAACAATTGATGTGTTAAAGCCAAGTTATATTCTTTAACAAAAAAAAAAATCTTATTAGCTTTATACAGTATATCGTAAAAGTACCGTATTTTCGGACTATAAGTCGCAGTTTTTTTCATAGTTTGCGACTTATACTCAGGAGCGACTTATGTGTGAAATGATTAACACATTAGCGTAAAATATGAAATAATATTATTGATCTCATTCACGTAAGAGACTAGACGTATAAGATTTCATGGGATTTAGCGATTAGGAGTGACAGATTGTTTGGTAAACGTATAGCATGTTCTATATGTTATAGTTATTTGAATGACTCTTACCATAATATGTTACGTTAACATACCAGTTGGTTATTTATGCCTCATATAACGTACACTTATTCAGCCTGTTGTTCACTATTCTTTATTAGGGCCCGCATGGCCCATTGTAAAAGGAATCCCAACGGGAGTCCTTTTGCAATGGGACATAAGGACCTATTGTTTTTCTAAGGTTTTATTATTATTCCGCCGCCTTTTCGAGCACTAATTTGACCCACTTAACATGCTTCAAAACTCACCATATTTGACCCACACATCAGGACCTGCGAAAATTGTCTTTTAATAAAAAAACCGAACCCCAAAACTCAAAATTGCGCTCTAGCGCCCCCTAGAAAGAAAACTGCTTATAACTCCCAGTACGAATGTTGTAGAGACATGAAACAAAAACCTCTATGTAGGGCTCACTTAGCCCTACTTTTCATTAATTAATTTCCTCGGGCAAAAATCAACAGGAAGTTGGCAATTCCCCCTTCAAGACAAAAATGTACTAAAAACAGTCACTTTTGCCTCTTTGAGCTGTAATTTGACCCCCTTAACATGCTTCAAAACTCACCGAACTGAACACATCAGGACTAGCAGAAATTGCGATCTATTAAAAAAAACTAACCCGAAATTTAAAAATTGCGCTCTAGAGCAATTTTTTAATAAAACGGAGAAAAAAATGACAAAACTGCCTGTAACTTCCACTGGGAAGGTCGGAGAGACATGAAACAAAAACCTCAATGTAGGTCTCACTTAGACCTACATTTCATAAATTGACAACCCCCAGCAAAAATCAACAGGAAGTTTGCTATTCCCCCTTCAAAACAACATTTTTGTAAAAACCAGTCACCTTCCTTCAAAATCTATCTCCTCTGAGCGCGTTTGTCGTTTAGGCTTCAAACTAACACAGGAGAGAGATTGAACCCTTGTGTATAAAAGTATAGAACAGCTTTTTAATACCTGCTCCGGTTTTGATTTTATGACCCTTCAAAGACCCGCTGCACTGATGCTGCTGCGCTGCTGTTTTTTTAAGATGGCTGCTCAAAAGCCGGAAGCACCAACATGCCCACACAATGCAGACAAGGTACCGTATTTTCCGCACTATTAGCCGCACTTAAAAACCACAAATTTTCTCAAAAGCTGACAGTGCGGCTTATAACCCGGTGCGCTTTATATATGGATTACTATTAAGATTCATTTTCATAAAGTTTAGGTCTCGCAACTACGGTAAACAGCCGCCATCTTTTTTCCCCGTAAAAGAGGAAGCGCTTCTTCTTCTACGGTAAGCAACCGCCAAGGTAAGCACCCGCCCCCATAGAAGAGGAAGCGCTTCTTCTTCTACTGTAAGCAACCACCAAGGTAAGCACCCGCCCCCGTAGAAGAAGAAGCGCGCGGATATTACGTTTCATTTCATTTGTGTGTTTACATCTGTAAAGACCACAAAATGGCTCCTATTAAGAGACACGCGTACAACGCAGAATTCAAACTCAAGGCAATAAGTCACGCAGTAGAACACGGAAATAGAGCAGCAGCAAGAGAATTGAACATAAATGAATCAATGGTGCGTAGGTAGAGGAAGCAACAAGATGACCTGCGCCACTAAGACAGGGAGACAGCGCCGGACGACATACGCCAACATCTGCCAGTGGATTGTAAATGCCTGGGCGGATATATCGGTCTCAACTGTGGTCCGAGCTTTCCGGAAGGCAGGATTCACAGAACTGCTGGACAACAACAGCAACATTGACTCTGATGACTTCGACGAGACGGAGCCGGCCATTTTGGATGCCGTATTCGCCCAACTTGTTAATTCAGACACTGAAGAAGAATTCGAGGGATTTATGGATGAGGAATAATTTCAGAAAGTGAGCTTTAAATGTTTATTTTGTGTGTTGTGTGACATAAACGTTCGAGCAACGTTGAGTTATTGATGTTGCTATTGCTCTGCACTAATTTGAGTGCTACTATTTTTGTGATTGCACATTTGCACATTACATTTTGGGGGTGAACAAAGTTGTTAGAACGCTGGTTTGTAATATATTATTAAAGTTTGACTGACCTATCTGACTGTTTTTTGACATTCCCTTTAGCGCAGCGTAGGCGCGGCTTATAACCCGGGGCGGCTTATAGGTGAACAAAGTTTTGAAATATGCCATTCATTGAAGGTGCGGCTAATAACCCGGGGCGGCTTATAGTGCGGAAAATACGGTAGGTACACTAGACAAAAGTCTTGGGACACTTCAGACTAAAAGTAGACAAAAGTATTGGGACACTTAGGACTAGCACCTGCCAAATACGCGGGCCCGACCAATGCTGCTTGCAGCTTAAATTTATTTTGAATTGCCTTTCAAATGTCTATTCTTTGTGTTGGCTTTTATCAAATACATTTCCCCAAAAAATGCGACTTATACTCCAGTGCGACTTGTATATGTGTTTTTCCTTCTTTATTATGCATTTTCGGCAGGTGCGATTTTTTTAAAAAAATACGGTAATCATTTCTGGAAAAAATTGTGCGTCTGCGTGCTGTTTTTGCCTTGTAATTAAGTATTTGAGTAAATAAAACCTCAGAAGACAAAATTATTTGCCTTCTAGGCGTTTAACCCCTCCAGATCCAACCATAGGATTTAGAGAAAGGAGGGGTGAGCAGAGCCCAAGAAGAAGCCTTCTCATTGGCTGACGCAATACATACACGGTGCAAACTTGTTAGCAGTAAAGCATGGCTGGAAAGATCGCAACACCTGCACTTGCTGTTAGAGAATATACTGCTAAAAAGCCCGAAAAGAGGAACTCAGACGAAGAAAAGGAAAAACACTGTGTGTCTAAAAACCAAAGAAGAGCTAATACTCAAATAAATATTGGCCCGGCGTATTTAAGATGGAGGGCATTGCGGGCCAGTCTTGGGACTAACTTTGGACCTGCAAGTGGCTGTTTTCCTTCTAAATTGTCCTATATTTTGTGTGTATCCCTTTGCGTAGCGACGTGTGTTACCGATAGTCTGCAACAGAATACGAACTAGGGGATCCTTGGATGCAACTTCAGTCTGTCAACAACCTATGCGGTCACAATGACTACGTTTCCATGCACTAAATTAGTCTGACCTCTCAAATAGTTTGGCTCTAAAGAGGTATCCTACAACTAGAGATGTATGCTTTAAAATGTGATATCGGAAATGATCGGTATCTGTTTCAAAAAGTAAAATGTATGACTTTTTAAAACGCCGCTGTACGGAGTGGTACACGGACGTAGGGAGAAGTACAGAGCACCAATAAACCTTAAAAGGCACTGCCTTTGCATGTCGGCCCAATCACATAATATCTACGGCTTTTCACACACACAAGTGAATGCAAGCATACTTGGTCAACAGCCATACAGGTCACACTGAGGGTGGCCGTACAAACAACTTTAACACTGTTGCAAATATGCGCCACACTGTGAACCCACACCAAACAAGAATGACAAACAAATTTCGGGAGAACATCCGCACCGTAACACAACATAAACACAACAGAACAAATAACCAGAACCCCTTGCAGCACTAACTCTTCCGGGCTACAATATACACACACCCCCGCCCACTTCAACCTCCTCATGCTCTCTTATGGAGAGCATGTCTCAAATTCCAAGCTGCTGTTTTGAGGCATGTTAAAAAAAATAATGCACTTTGTGACTTCAATAATAAATATGGCAGTGCCATGTTGGCATTTTTTTTCCGTAACTTGAGTTGATTTATTTTGGAAAACCTTGTTACATTGTTTAATGCATCCAGCGGGGCATCACAACAAAATTAGGCATAATAATGTGTTAATTCCACCACTGTATATATCGGTATCGGTTGATATCGGAATGAGTAATTAAGAGTTGGACAATATGGGAATATCGGATATCGGCAAAAAAGCCATTATCGGACATCTCTACCTACAACCCGTGGAAACACCTTAAACTGATCATGTTTGGCTTTTGAGAAACCGGACTAACACACCTAGATTACCGTATTTTCCGCACTATTAGCCGCACCTAAAAACCACAAATTTACTCAAAAGCTGACAGTGCGGCTTTTAACCCGGTGCGCTTTATATATGGATTAATATTAAGATTCATTTTCATAAAGTTTCGGTCTCGCAACTACGGTAAACAGCCGCCATCTTTTTTCCCCGTAGAAGAGGAAGTGCTTCTTCTTCTACGCAAGCAACCGCCAAGGTAAGCACCCGCCCCCATAGAAGAAGAAGAAGCGCGCGGATATTACGTTTCATTTCCTTTGTGTGTTTACATCTGTAAAGACCACAAAATGGCTCCTACTAAGCGACAGGTTTCCGGTTCATGAAAAGACGCAATCTCTCCATCCGCACACGGACTACTATTTCACAGCAACTGCCTAAAGACTTTCAAGAAAAGCTGGCTACTTTCCGTGCATATTGTAAAAACAAGATAGCTGAAAAAAAGATCCGGCCAGAGAACATTATCAACATGGACGAGGTTCCACTGACTTTTGATATTCCTGTGAACCGCACTGTGGATACAACGGGAGCACGTACGGTGAATATTCGCACCACAGGGAATGAGAAGTCATCCTTCACTGTGGTTCTAGCTTGCCATGCTAATGGCCAGAAACTTCCACCCATGGTGATATTCAAAAGGAAGACCTTGCCAAAAGAGACCTTTCCAGCCGGCGTCATCATAAAAGCTAACTCGAAGGGATGGATGGATGAAGAAAAGATGAGCGAGTGGTTAAGGTAAGTTTACGCGAAGAGGCCGGGTGGCTTTTTTCACGCAGCTCCGTCCATGTTGATATACGACTCCATGCGCGCCCACATCACGCTGGTTTTTAATATATTATTAAAGTTTGACTGACCTATCTGACTGTTTTTTTGACATTCCTTTAGCGCAGTTAGATGCGGCTTATAACACGGGGCGGCTTATAGGTGGACAAAGTTTTGAAATATGCCGTTCATTGAAGGCGCGGCTTATAACCCAGGGCGGCTTATTGTGCGGAAAATACGGTATGTAATTGGTACTGTCGGAGGCAGATATTTACATATATCCGAATTTAAGTGTTACTTCTTTTTATTTCATAATCATATTACAAAACAGCTAGTGTTTTTCTTCCAATTGGGGTCTTTTGGTTGTCTGCAAAACTGTGTGCTTAACCTTGAATGAGGAATGTTAGAGAGAGAGATAATGGACATTTGTTTTGGCTAGAGAGACATGACTCCCAGGGACTTAAGAGGGGAGAGGGTTTTTCGGGGAGCAGACCATCTTAGCGGCGCGAGTGAATGTTCTATGCTGGACTGGTCTCAATGTATATATGCAAAGCTTTGCAAATATATTACAAAATACCTATTCTGTCTCTGGTGGTTTTTCAGCTCAGCTTTAAGCGACTTGTGACTTGAATTCCCTGGGAGGAACAACTGGTCCAAAACGCAACAGTACCCATATTTCTTGAGTTGGTGTATGCTCCCGGAGAGGACCCTTTGTATCACACATGCGCCAGTCTCAAGGCGCAGGATTTAACCCGGGAGCAGACACCATTCAATCAAAACTTAGGCAGCAACTACAATGAAGCGGAGACTGTTTATTTATTTCACATTAAAAGAAGGGAACATTTTGAAGTGCATCGATTTGAAAAAAAAGGAAAGATGTATTTAGGAAAGCTAAAGAAATGGAGAATTCATTCGGACTATCGAACAAATACGAAGGAGATGATAGAGAATGAAGCAGGTATATAGAAGAAACCTCTTCCACAGCATTTGTGCACTCCAAACATTACCAAATCCTCTGAGTTTCACACAACTGGCAAGCATGTCCAGAACAATAGCGACCCTCCTCTAGAACAGTATCAGCCAGGGCACAAACTGTCTTTTCCTTTGGAATTAACACGCCATGCACCAATCCAAAGAGCCTTTTGAATGAACTCTGAGACATTCAAAAGTTTTGTTTCCATGATTCTTCCTCCAAAACATTCCTTAAAAACAAATCTCTCCCACCAGTCTTTCTTTGCTTCCGACCTGCATTCACTCAGATCATTTCTTGGTAGTAGCGTCATGTTCGTGGCGCAATCCAAGATCATTTTTTGATGCCGTCTGCTATTTGACATTAGCGACGTAATATTTATAATATGTGCCAATATTACAGCGGACAGAGGTACAACAAGAACGGGAAGTAGGGATGTCCCGATCCGATATTTGGATCGGATCGGCTGCCGATATTTGCCAAAAATTGCGTATCGGCAAGGCATGGGAAAATGCCGATCCAGATCCAGTTTAAAAAAAACTCCGGTCCGTGTTTTCCAACGCACCGATTTAAATAATACATTCCACTTTTCTGCTGCTCCGTAATTTCCGTTCCGCATTTTCCAGCACACCTTCAACACATCCACAATTCTCACGCAGTTGCTTTTAGCTGCTGGCATTACACGACAGGCTCTTCTCACTCTTTCCTGTGTCTCCCTCTCACAGACAGCGAGCGCACCTTCTTACACACGTCACATACTGTCACGTAATACGTCACATACTGTCACGTCATACGTCACATACTGTCACGTCATACGTCACATACGTATACGTCCTCTCCCAGCAGAGCGCGAGGTAGCGGCATGGCTAACGTTAGCTGTGATGCTAGCGCAGCCGCTAAGGTGCGCGCCTGCTCAAGCGTCCTCTGCGCACGGCAAATCTATGCCACGCACAAAATCAAATAAAAAAATAAGCGCTTAACAATTTTCGACACAAGGACACGACAGAGACAACAGTTTTCGTCATCATTGTTCAAATATTGTGACGTCTGTCGAGACCCTTATCTCCATTCGGTGCCACACGCCCACACCATCAAAATGCCGAGGCAAAAATTTCCACATCAACACCGTATGAAAAAATTAGTGATTTTTTTTAGTTGTGATTTCCTTCTCTGCATGAAAGTTTAAAAGTAGCATATATTAATGCAGTATGAAGAAGAATGTTTTAATGTAGACATGCAAGCCTTGAAAGAACATTTTGAAAATCAAGACTGCATTTCCTGCAAATGGGTGCATTTCTACCCTATATTTTAACTTTAGATTTATTCTCATATCAAACTCTTTTGGCTGTCTTTTTGACACTTACATCAGGCGCCCCCCTCCACACCCTGGATTATAAATAATGTAAATAATTCAATGTGATTATCTTGTGTGATGACTGTATTATGATGATAGTATATATCTGTATCATGAATCAATTTACCGTAAGTGGACCCCGTCTTAAACAAGTTGAAAAACTTATTGGGGTGTTACCATTTAGTGGTCAATTGTACGGAATATGTACTTCACTGTGCAACCTACTAATAAAAGTCTCAATCAAAACACATACAATCATCATACTGCTGTGATTATATGCATCAAGTGTTCATTCAAGGCTAAGGCAAAATATCAAGATATATATTGTGTATCGCAATATGGCCGTAAAATATCGCAATATTAAAAAAAGGCCATATCGCCCAGCCCTAGTTCAATGATGCCATTTCTGTTTGTCATGTATAATTTTGTCTATTTTGTGTTTATCCTTGAATAAACAGGTCAGTTTCTTGTTACCAACCATTGTGTATTATTCAAACTCAACTAATTCAGCTGGCTAGTTGTTATCAAGAGTACTAAAACCCTTTTCAACATGATTCTGACAACTACCGGTAAGTAGGCTAAATAACTTTAAACTTTAATACATGCTCGGATAGGCCAGTATCGGTCAGTATCGGTATCGGTCAGTATCGGATCGGAAATGCAAAAACAATATCGGTATCGGATCGGAAGTGCAAAAACCTGGATCGGGACATCCCTAACGGGAAGCATACGGCGTATGACCAATAGTTGCAATAGAGTGTGCATGTAAAAATACAACAAAAAAAACTATTCGAAGAAACGGAGTAATTTAGTGCTTGGAAACATAGTCAACATAGATTACCCATAAGACTGGACATGGCCCATGGTTGGCCAGCCTCCACAGACAGGGGCAGAAGCCGACCCCACTGTGTGCTGGTAGAGAGTAGCAGACAATATCCTTGAATCCTGCTCTCTCCAACCATTGAGAGGAAGATCAATCACTCTCCACACAGCAGCCCAGGAGATAACTGCTTTGCTAAAGGACTTTGCATTTGCTAAATAAACTACACAGCATCAACTATTATGCACACTTGTTGCTAATGGGGGTATAGAGGTGCTCCTACCTCTGGCGCTGAAGTGTGCGTGGGGAAGCTGTGGTAGCATCATGACTGTGCTGCTTATCGCTGGGCAGGGACTGCTGGGATGTCTGCTGGGGATGAGATGACTGCTTGATGGCTGATGCATTCACCTAAAAAACAAGTATGAAATTCAACAGGATGACTTTTAGATAAAATTCTTGAGTACAATTAAATCATTGGTACTATTCTACATCCAAATTCCATGCACATTTTTCTTATTTTTGCGTCTATAGGTTAAAAGTTAGCTTGAATAAATGTCACAAGGACAAGGAGTCAAAGTTTTCTTAGTTGAACATATTTTAAAATCAAACTCCTATATAAAAATTCCATTACAATGCTCACTTGCGACTTTGCGATTCACTTGCTACTTAGTGCTTGTGGATTTTCAAGTACCATTGAAGTTTCATGTTAAAACGATGTCTGTTCTAGAGTGAGTTCCTAAGAGCACAAAAAGTAGAGGTGTGCATCTCTCTATAATATGACACCATTTGATACATATTAAGATATGAGGAGAAAAAAACAATTCAGAAATGATACATTTTAAAATGTAATGATTTGTAGTGGACTTTCATTTTACTTTATAAATGACCCTATCTTCAAATAAATATCATTTTTAAAAGACCAGCAAAAGTATTTGTGTCGCTTTTGACATGACATAGTGACATATAATGTCATAATTGTTATTACAGTAACACACTGAAGAACTTTGGAAAACCCCTCTGACGTTATTCGTGTCACTGATGTACTTCAGTGCTGTTTAATCAGGAAATATACACACAAAGAGAGAGAACGACACAGAGTGCACTGCCAAGGATATTGTCGCCAAATTGAGACAAAGTACAGAGAGAGGGAAAGTGTCAGGCTTGCCCCTGACAGTTTGGTTGTGTTTTAGTTTTTCCTCTATGTGTGTAGTATTTCCTGTCAGCGCTCTTGTTTTGGTTCTGTTTCCTGTTTGTCTCCCTGAGTGCTGTGTCCCCTCAGCTGTGGCTGATTGGCACCTGGCCACACCTGGTGTCAATCAGCCAGCTGCTATTTATACCTGCCCTACCCTCCAGTCACTGCTGGATAATTGGCATTCCTACTTGTCGATGCCAGTGTAGCTGTAAGCGGTAAGCTATTTATTGTAGATGTTTGTAGCTTGCTGTCTTTTTGTTCCTCGTCTTCCAGTTCCTGTTTTCCTGGCATCCTGTTTCTTGTTCCTAGTTCCTGGTTTGTGTTTTTTTCCTTTATTTTATGAACATTAAATCATGTTTTCCCGCACAATGCCTTCCACCTTCTCTGCATCTTGGGGTTCGTCACCTACAAACTCTGACATAATAATCCAGCCAAATGCGAACCTCGCAGAGATGTCCATGGCGGAGAGGCTTAACAAGGCTTTGGAATTAATGGCTAAATTAAAGAAAAAACACAAACCAGGAACTAGGAACAAGAAACAGGATGCCAGGAAAACAGGAACTGGAAGACGAGGAACAAAAAGACAGCAAGCTACAAACATCTACAATAAATAGCTTACCGCTAGTGATGGGTCCGGCAACACCGATGCATCGGCGCATGCGTCGAGCTCATAGAGCAAAACCCTGTGTCGGTGCGTGTACCGCTTTTAGAAAGTCACGTGACCGATCATGAGCTGTTTTGGTCACGTGACCGATACGCCAACTGTGTCGCACTGACGCCTCCTCTGTGCCCTGTGAGCGGGTCTTTTCTACAGCCCGAGAAATAATAACTAAGAAGAGAAATCGTCTAAAATGTAATACGTCGGAAAAACTTTTTTTTTTTTTTATAAAAATGTGTAAAAAAATAAAATAAAAAAAATTCCCAGTCCACAATCATCCACAACACATTCTCTTAGATGTCCATGTTATGATACATGTTCACATTATTTATTGACTGTATCTAAAAAAGATAAAAATATATTTTTATTTAAATGAAGATATGAAATAATACTAAATGAAATACAATGACTTGGTTTAGATTATTGTATATACTAGGGCAGGGGTCACCAACGCAGTGCCCGCGGGCACCAGGTAGCCCGTAAGGACCAGATCAGTCGCCCGCTGGCCTGTTCTAAAAATAGCTCAAAGAGCAGCACTTACCAGTGAGCTGCCTCTATTTTTTAAATGTCCTTTATTTATTAGCAAGCTGGTCTCGCTTTGCTTGACATTTTTAATTCTAAAAGAGACAAAACTCAAATAGAATTTGAAAATCCATGAAAATATTTTAAAGACTTGGTCTTCACTTGTTTAAATAAATTCTTTTTTTTTTTTTACTTTGCTTCTTATTACTTTTAGAAATACAATTTTAGAGAAAAAATACAACCTTAAAAATGTTTTAGGATTTTTAAACACATATACCTTTTTACCTTTTAAATTTCTTCCTCTTCTTTCCTGACAATTTAAATCAATGTTCAAGTAAATTTTTTTTTTTTTCATTGTAAAGAATAATAAATATTTTAGCTTACCGTATGTTTTTTCGACGAAGAATATTTGTGAAATATTTCTTCAAACTTACTATGATTAAAATTCAAAAAAATTATTCTGGCAAATCTAGAAAATCTGTAGAATCAAATTTAAATCTAATTTCAAAGTATTTTGAATTTCTTTTAAAATTTTTGTTCTGGAAAATCTAGAAGAAATACTGATTTGTCTTTGTTAGAAATATAGCTTGGTCCAATTTGTTAAATATTCTGACAAAGTGCAGATTGGATTTTAACCAATTTAAAACATGTCATCAAAATTCTAAAATTTATCTTAATCAGGAAAAATTACTAATGATGTTCCATAAATTATTTTTTAAATTTTTTCAAAAAGATTCAAATTAGCTAGTTTTTCTCTTCTTTTTGTCGGTTGAATTTTGAATTTTAAAGAGTCGAAATTAAAGATAAACTATGTTTCAAAATTTTATTTGATTTTTTTTCGTGTTTTCTCCTCTTTTGAACCGTTCAATTAAGTGTTTTTTTCATCATTTATTCTCTAGAAAAAACCTTCCGTAAAAGGAAAAAAAAAATGTACAACGGAATGACAGACAGAAATACCCAATTTGTTTTATATACCGTATTTTCCGCACTATAAGGCGCACCTAAAAACCACAATTTTTCTCAAAAGCTGACAGTGCGCCTAATAACCCGGTGCGCTTTATTACGATTCATTTTCATAAAGTTTCGGTCTCGCAACTTCGGTAAACAGCCGCCATCTTTTTTCCCGGTAGAACAGGAAGCGCTTCTTCTTCTACGCAAGCAACCGCCAAGGAAAGCACCCGCCCCCATAGAACAGGAAGCGCTTCACCCGCCCCCATAGAAAAGGAAGCGCTTCACCCGCCCCCGGAAGAAGAAGAAAAAACGCGCGGATATCACCGTACGTTTCATTTCCTGTTTACATCTGTAAAGACCACAAAATGGCTCCTAATAAGCGATCCGGTTCATAAAAAGACGCAATCTCTCCATCCGCACACGGATTACTACCGTATTTCACAGCAACTGATATTCCTGTGAACCGCACTGTGGAACGGGAGCACGTACGGTGAATATTCGCACCACAGGGAATGAAGTCATCCTTCACTGTGGTTCTAGCTTGCCATGCTAACTTCCACTCATGGTGATATTCAAAAGGAAGACCTTGCCAAAAGAGACCTTTCCAGCCGGCGTCATCATAAAAGCTAACTCGAAGGGATGGATGGATGAAGAAAAGATGAGCGAGTGGTTAAGGGAAGTTTACGCGAAGAGGCCGGGTGGCTTTTTTCACACAGCTCCGAAGGCGAACACACCTTCACTAAGACGGGCAGACAGCCTCGGACGACATACGCCAACATTTGCCAGTGGATCGTAAATGCTTGGGCAGATATTTCGGTCACAACTGTGGTCCGAGCTTTCCGGAAGGCAGGATTCACAGAACAACAGCGACACTGACTCCCGATGACTTCTACGAGACGGAACCGGCCATTTTGGATCCCGTATTCGCCCAACTTTTCAATTCGGACACCGAAGACGAAGAATTCGAAGGATTTACGAATGAAGAATAACTTCAGAAGGTGAGCGCTATGTTTATTTTGTGTGTTGTGACATTAACGTTAAAGCAACATTATGTTGCTATTGTTCTACACCATTTTGAATTTTACTATGTTTGTGATTGCACATTTGCGTACATTTTGGGACAGAGTTGTTAGAACGCTGGTTTTCAATATATTATTAAAGTTTGACTGAACTATCTGACTGTTTTTTTGACATTCACTTTAGCGCAGCGTTTTTTTGACATTCACTTTAGCGCAGCGTAGGCGCGGCTTTTAGTCCGGGGCGGCTTATTGGTGGACAAAATTATGAAATATGTAATTCATAGAAGGTGCGGCTAATAATCCGGTGCGCCTTATAGTGCGGAAAATACGGTATATACATTTATTTATTTAGCTATTCTTGTTTGAATCACACTTACATGTAACTTACAAATAACAATATATTTATTTATTTAAGTGTGTATCAAACTGGTAGCCCTTCGCATTAATCAGTACCCAAGAAGTAGTTTTTGGTTTCAAAAAAGGTTGGAGACCCCTGTACTAGGGCATAAAATCAGTGTCAGTTGAGTCGGTCCATAGGTTGCCTGTAGGGATTTTTAATGTCCAGCAGATGTCAGTATTTAGTCACACAGTATCAATACAGTTTTGCAATGTGTCAAAACGCTTCATGACGCCTCATCAACCCATCACTACTTACCGCTACCGCTTACAGCTACACTGGCATCGACAAGTAGGAATGACAATAATCCAGCAGTGACTGGAGGGTAGGGCAGGTATAAATAGCAGCTGGCTGATTGACACCAGGTGTGGCCAGGTGCTAATCAGCCACAGCTGTGGGGACACAGCACTCAGGGAGACAAACAGGAAACAGAACCAAAACAAGAGCGCTGACAGGAAATACTACACACACACACACACACACACAGAGGAAAACCTAAAATACAACCAAACTGTCAGGGGCAAGCCTGACAGAAAGAGCGCTACGCTGAGCAGACTTCTGACAATAACAGATTAATTTTTTTCATTTGGATTGGTCCTGGGACCCGTTTATCGATGCACTCACATCGTTTAAATTAATTCCTAATTTATATTGATTATTTGTTACACCCCTAAAAAAATGGTTGTAAGAATGTGTGAAAGTTGAGTGGAGGGCTTATGAAGACGTTAAATGCCTTATCTCAACTGATTCCGTCAATTATGCTAATTGACCAGAAGCTTTTTGTCGGCAAATAGTCTAAGTTTCTCACAAGTACCATTATTACTGAAGGACAAAGAATAGCTAAACATGTTACACTACACACTGTAGGAGGATTTGCTAACTGCTAAGATAAAGCTCAAGAATGTCAACAAAGGTGGGCAGATTGATCAAAATATCTATAGTAACCATACTAAATATAGAATCAATACATGGTGGATACTATAGTGGTCAAAAAAATATTTTGTGATTATACAATAATCACAAAATATTTTTTTTGACGTTTTTGTTCATGTTTACAAAGTCAAGAAAAAGTCCCTTGGTACACGAGGGCTTAAGGGCAAAACCTTAATAGTTGATAGTAAGAAATAATGATAATATTTAATTGATTACATTGTTGTCTTTGTCTGATAGTAATTGTGATCAAAGATCTACCATATTTTTCGGATTATAAGTCGCAGTTTTTTTCATAGTTTGGTATACATGGACATATACTCCGGAGCGACTTATGTGTGAAATTATTAACACATTAGCGTAAAATATCAAATAATATTATTTATCTCATTCGCATAAGAGACGAAGCAAATGGCAGCAATCGTCACACACGCGTCAACCAATAAGAATTTGGCGGAGGAGGGTCATGGCAGAAGTGCATTGTGGGTCATGGTATGCTAACTGCTATATGCTACTGCCGTAGCTATTAAAATGGATCACATCAACATTGGCGGTAACTTATAAAAACTGAGAAGGACTGAACAAAAATGGCACCGAAAAGGAAATCATATACTGCAGATTACAAGCTGGACGTAGTGAAATATGCAGCAGAGAACGGCAATCGTCGAGCAGCAGAAAGAAAGGACATACCAGAGGCGACACCGGGGAGGAAGATTTCATGGGATTTAGCGATCGGGAGTGACAGATTGTTTGGTAAACGTATAGCATGTTCTATATGTTATAGTTATTTGAATGACTCTTACCATAATATGTTACGTTAACATACCAGTTGGTTATTTATGCCTCATATAACGTACACTTATTCAGCCTGTTGTTCACTATTCTTGATTTATTTTAAATTGCCTTTCAAATGCCTATTCTTGGTGTTGGCTTTTATCAAATACATTTCCCCCAAAAATGCGACTTATACTCCAGTGCAACGTATATATGTTTTTTTCCTTCTTTATTGTGCATTTTCAGCCGGTGCAACGTATACTCCGGAGCAATTTATAGTCCGAAAAATACGGTAGTTATTCGATGATCTTGAAAATTTTAAGTTAGAGTATCAGCATTGGTATGACCAATATTGCTCTTGCAACTACTTGGTATTGGATCCATACCCAAATTGTATTATATTTTAACAGAAGTGTAATCAGCTATTAACAGTAAATCAACAAGTAGATTAATAGTTTTGACAAAAAGAATACAACCGGAAGTGACAAACTTTTTGGTACTGCATACGTCAGCAGCTAAGTTAGGAGCCTTTGTGCACCATTTTGAAATAGTTCTATTATGATTGATATGCATACTTGCCAACCTTGAGACCTCCGATTTCGGGGGGTGGGGGCGTGGTCAGGGGTGGGGCGGGGGGCGTGGTTAAGATATATATATATATATATATATATATATATATATATATAAGAAATACTTGACTTTCAGTGAATTCTAGCTATATATATATATATATATATACCGTATTTTCCGCACCTAAAACCACAAATTTTCTCAAAAGCTGAGAGTGCGGCTTATAACCCGGTGCGCTTTATATATGGATTAATATTAAGATTCATTTTCATAAAGTTTAGGTCTCGCAACTACGGTAAACAGCCGCCATCTTTTTTCCCCGTAGAAGAGGAAGCGCTTCTTCTTCTACGGTAAGCAACCGCCAAGGTAAGCACCCGTCCCCATAGAAGAGGAAGCGCTTCTTCTTCTACTGTAAGCAACCACCCGCCCCCATAGAAGAAGAAGCGCGCGGGTATTACGTTTCATTTCCTTTGTGTGTTTACATCTGTAAAGACCACAAAATGGCTCCTACTAAGCGACACGCGTATAACGCAGAATTTAACCTTTAGGCAATATTTAACCAAAGAACTCCAACCGCTCGATATTGGTGTCAACAGGGCATTTAAAGCACGACTGCGAACGGCGTGGGAACAATGGATGACCGAAGGCAAACACACCTTCACTAAGACAGGGAGACAGCGCCGGACGACATACGCCAACATCTGCCAGTGGATCGTAAAGGCCTGGGCGGATATTTCGGTCACAACTGTGGTCCGAGCTTTCCGGAAGCCAGGATTCACAGAACTGCGACGAGACGGAGCCGGCCATTTTGGATCCCGTATTCGCCCAACTTTTTAATTCGGACACCGAAGGAGAAGAATTCGAGGGATTTATGAATGAAGAATAACTTCAGAAAGTGAGCGTTATGTTTATTTTGTGTGTTGTGACATTAACGTTCGAGCAACATTAAGTTATTGATGCTTATTGATTGCACATTTGCACATTACCGTACATTTTGGGAGTGAACAGAGTTGTTAGAACGCTGTTTTTTAATATATTATTAAAGTTTGACTGACCTATCTGACTGTTTTTTTGACATTCCCTTTAGCGCAGTTAGATGCGGCTTATAACACGGGGCGGCTTATAGGTGGACAAAGTTTTGAAATATGCCGTTCATTGAAGGCGCGGCTTATAACCCAGGGCGGCTTATGGTGCGGAAAATACGGTATATATATATAAATAAAATAAATACTTGAATTTCAGTGTTCATTTACAAACTACAACTCACAAACACTTTAGAGTTAGGCTCCACCATCAGAATGTGTACTTAAACTTATAAAGATCACATGGATATTATTCAGTGAGTTGATTCACCAAAACTAACCTGTTATACAGGAGGAAAAAGCACACAGGACGTTTCAATTGTTCACAGACTGGTCGCGCTCATCAGAATGACAAGACACTTCCGGTCTGCAGGTGATAGCATTCAATTGGGAAGAAACGACCGACTGCCCCCTACTGATCAATGTGAATACTGATAAATGTGTAATGACAGCTCCAAAAACGAATTCAAACCACAAAATAAAATAAATAAATCAACACAAAAATGTGACACATTATGGGTGGGTCACATATGCATGTACAGTAGATGGCAGTATTGTCCTGTTTAAAAGTGTCACAACATTGCTGTTTACGGCAGACGAACTGCTTTACGGTAGACACTGTTGTTGTGTGTTGTCAACACGTCACTCAGGTCCGCCTGAATTTCGGGAGTTTTTCGGGAGAAAATTTGTCCCGGGAGGTTTGGCAAGTATGTTGATATGGCAAATTAATTATTGTGATGTACAGTATATCGTTATCGCAGGAGGCTGCAATATATTCCGCAATATATATTTTAGGCCTTAGCGCATATCCCTACCACGAGCATTACCAAACTCTGAAACAGCTTTGTTAAATAAGTCTCTACCTTTGACAGTGAGATGGCCGTCTGTGTGCCGAGTAGGGGTTTGAGGGGACCAGCATTCGTTTGTGGTGTGCTGATCCGGGGAGAAACGTAGGACCTGGGCGACGAGGCATCTGACGTTAACGACATTGGCGACTGGTTCGACTGCTGAGCAACTAATGACAAAACAAATACAAGACCGTATAATCACCAAGCACAATAATCCAAACCTTACGACAAAGTTGTTAGGTTATCATTACCTTGGCTGGAGAGTTGAGCAGCTTGAGACAGAATAGTAGTAATATTGAAAGCTGATGGTCCAGCAGTGAGGATTTTATGAAGCATCGACTGTAACGAAGCTTGTGTGACGGCAGCTGTCAGAACTACGGGAAGGAAAACACTCAAAGTCACCTTTAAAAGCAATATTCGTCTATGAACCAAACACTAAGGAGTGCGGGGCATTCATGGGTATGGGTTCCATGAATGGACCTCCCAGTGACTAGTGCAGAGTTTATTGGTGTGGAGAGCGACGGCGAAATGTGTGCTGTGTTAAAACTGAGGGCTGCTTTTGGCATGTCGACAATACAGTTTAAAAATAGAATCACACTGTGTCAGGACTCCACATTACTTAAGAGACGTTGTTGGACAATATCACCTTAAAGCACTTGTTGCATTCATTTAGCACCAAAACGAGCATTGCTCGGTACTATTTTCAGTCTGGTTAGAACCGCTGGTTTCATCATTGAACAGAATTTCAGTACCCATCCTTAATAATGTAACAGAAATAGAAAACACACAAACCTTCATTGATTTTTGCCATGTCCACACTCGCATTGTTGAGCTGCAGCGCTGTTTGAAGTGCTGGAAGAAGCTGGCGTAACAATGTGGGGTCTTGGAGAAGTGGAGGGGCGGGGGACTGCAGGACCGGGGAGACCGGGACCGTAGATGCTGATGATCCCGGAGTGCCTGACGATTGGTTTAAGCTTCCTGAGCCAGAGGATGAAGACTGCGTTGCATGAGTCGCTGTGGGCTTCTCTACCTGTGCTGACTCTGAACAAAACAAAAACGGGCAGGTAAGAATTTCCAACTGTTCAGTTGTTATGTTTCCTGTTTGTCTCCCTGAGTGCTGTGTCCCCTCAGCTGTGGCTGATTGGTACCTGGCCACACCTGGTGTCAATCAGCCAGCTGCTATTTATGCCTGCCCTACCCTCCAGTCACTGCTGGATTATTGTCATTCCTACTTGTCATAGCAGCAGCATCAGCGCAGGGGTTCTTTGAAGGCTCATAAAATCAAAACCGGAGCAGTTAGAAAAATACGCTTCTGTAGTTTTATACACAAGGGTTCAATCTCTCTCCTGTGTTAGTTTGAAGCCGAAACGACAAACGCGCTCAGAGGAGATAGTTTTTGAAGGAAGGTGACCGGTTTTTACAAAAAAATTGTTTTGAAGGGGGAATAGCAAAATTCCTGTTGATTTTTGCTAGGGGTTGTTAATTTATGAAATGTAGGTCTAAGTGAGACCTACGGAGAGGTTTTTGTTTCATGTCTCTTTGACCTTCCCAGTGGGAGTTACAGGCAGTTTTGTCATTTTTTTCTTCCGAGGAGCAGTTTTTTTTGCGTTTTATTAAAAAATTGCGCTAGAGCGCAATTTTGAGATTTGGGGTTAGGTTTTTTTTTTTTAGATCGCAATTTTTGCCAGTCCTGATGTGTGCGTTCAGTTTGGTGAGTTGTGAAGCATGTTAAGGGGGTCAAAATACAGCTCAAAGAGGCAAAAGTTACTGTTTTTAGTACTTTTTTGTCTTGAAGGGGGAATTGCCAACTTCCTGTTGATTTTTGCCCGAGGATGTACAATTATGAAAGGTAGGTGTAAGTCAGACCTACATAGAGGTTTTTGTTTCATGTCTCTCCGACCTTCCCAGTGGGAGTTACAGGCAGTCTAGTTTTTTTTTTTCCTAGGGGGCGCTAGAGCGCAATTTTGAGTTTTGTGGTTCGTTTTTTTAAAAAACCAAACAAGTCTTTAACCACTTGGATACAGTAAAAAAAATCAATATCATCATCAATAATTAAAAGCGCAAGCATAATACAGCCTCAGTTCAATACCCATTGTTAGTGTCAAATCTACAGTATTTCGTCAAATGTTTGACCTTCTACAATGCATGACTTTGATTTAAGAAAATCTTGTTGTCAGAAGTGCTACTGACAGTTTGGTTATGTTTGGGTTTTCCTGTGTTTACAATCACTTCCTGTCCTGTCGCTCTTGTTTTGTCAGTGTTTCCTTTTCGGTCCCTGTGTTTTGCAGCACCTTTACTTGCTGTTCCATGTCCTGTCAGCACACCTGTTCCTTGTTTAATTAGTCCTATTTTGTCCCAACTAGGTCCCTCCTTGAGTGTTGGATCATTCGTGCTCTTCCTTTCAAGACCGATGCGTCGTGTGCTGTTTTGTGGTTCCACGCTTCCTTGTAAGTAATAAATAGTTTTTATTACTTGCATTCCGCTACCGTTCTCTGCATCCTTGGGGTCACGCGCAAGCAACGCTCACCGCGCTCTGACACTTGTTTTACTTTGGAACATGTCAACTTGTATTTTTTGTTTTTTATTAAGCATTGGTGATTTAGAAATAGCTAAAACATTGAAAAGACGTTAGTCACTAGCTAGCTCTGCAGTGCATTGAGGAAGTATTTGTTCTCTTGTCACTTACAACTATCGTCGGACAAAAGTATATCGTACATTGTCTATATCGCTCAACCAACATAAAGCACTCTTTCATAACCAGGGTTTCCCCTTAATGTAATTGAATGTGGCGCACCGCATCAGCATTTTGATTACCGCCACACTTTGAAAATAAGTGTTTTTTTTACTTGAAAACAAATTAAAGTAATATAATATATTGCAGCCCCCAGAAGAAATCACAAAGTCCGATGCTATTTTTAATAGAGATGGCCGATAAATGCTTTAAAATGTAATATCGGAATTATCGATATGTTTTTTTTTTATTATCGGTATCGGTTTTTTTTTTTAATTAAATCAACATAAAAAACACAAGATACACTTACAATTAGTGCACCAACCCAAAAAACCTCCCTCCCCCATTTACACTCATTCACACAAAAGGGTTGTTTCTTTTTGTTATTAATATTGTGGTTCCTACATTATATATCAATATATATCAATACAGTCTGCAAGGGATACAGTATGGCGTCACATTAGTGCCAAAAATCCGAGCGCATAAAAACTGTTATCGCGCGCTGATCCCCCATTTCGTGCGCGCGCGCGACACCCTTTTGCGCGCGCGTGGTGCCTTTTTGCACGCGCGCCGTCTCGGTCTGTGCGCTCTCTGTGTACTCCTGGCATCTCTCCTCGCGCTGTCATGTTTCTTTTTGGCACTTTGGGGGCGGGTATGCTTAGACGGCCCCTTCTTTCTGATTGGTCAGGCGAAAAATGCTGAAAAATGCTCAGAGCCAATCAGAAGTATAGCAGGGCGGGTCATCGTCAATATGTATCAAGATTTACGGAGGAAGAAGTGGATAAAAAAATGTCGCGCGCTGATGAAGGTTATTTCATACCACATAAACACAATACAGGGTAATACAAAATGTGACCCAAATAAATAATAAGACAACAAACACCATAATCACATCTTTCAGCCAGAACTGGTCCACCAGCAATAACATTATTTTATATTTTCACTTCTTCTTGAACATTTGTTTTCTAATTTATGGAATTTCTTTTGATTCAGCCATAAAATTAATGAAATAATCTTTGAATTTTGTTTTTAAAATGTTAAAAATAGCTTTTAATAATGTATTCTGAAACAGTTTAAAATAATCAGAGAACTGACTAACACTGACCCTACACAACTATGTTGCACAATTAAGTCTTTTTTTTTTTTAAAGCGAAAGAGGTAATTTCAACAGGTACAGCATCCTATGTCATATCTACATGTAATGAGATTTGTAACAAGGCAAACCGTTTGTAAATTGGTCGAAAATCGAGCAAGTTATGGTAATGTAATTAGTACATGTACCATTGACATCAATGTAATGATTGAGGCTAGATGTCTGAGGTAAGATGGCTACAACGTTGCTACGCTGGAGAATGATTGGTCATATGAAAAATGCTCGGAGCCAATCAGAAAGGAGGGGCCGTCTAAGCATACCCGCCCCCAAAGTGCCAAAAAGAAACATGACAGCGCGAGGAGAGATGCCAGGAGTACACAGAGAGCGCACAGACCGAGACGGCGCGCACACAGAAAGGCACCGCGCGTGCGCAAAAGGGTGTCGCGAGCGCGCACGAAGTGGATAATCAGCGCGCGATAACAGTTTTTATGCGCTCGGATTTTTGGCACTAATGTGACGCCATATTCGTAAGCACACATGATTGTGCGTGCTGCTGCTCCACTAATAGTACTAACCTTTAACAGTTAATTTGACTCATTTTCATTAATTACTAGTTTCTATGTAACTGTTTTGTATTGTTTTACTTTCTTTTTTATTCAAGAAAATGTTTTTAATTTATTTATCTTAATTTATTTTATTAATTTAAAAAAAAAGGACCTTATCTTCAACATAACTGGTTGTCCAAATTAGGCATAATAATGTGTTAATTCCACGACTATATATATCGGTTGATATCGGTATCTGTAATTAAAAGTTGGACAATATCGGAATATCGGATATCGGCAAAAAAGCCATTATCGGACATCCCTAATTTTTAACTTTTATTTCCAATCTTACGATTAACAAACGGAACAATTAAAGGGGAACATTATCACCAGACCTATGTAAGCGTCAATACCGTATTTTCCGCACTATTAGCCGCACCTAAAAACCACAAATTTACTCAAAAGCTGACAGTGCGGCTTATAACCCGGTGTGCTTTATATATGGATTAATATTAAGATTCATTTTCATAAAGTTTAGGTCTCGCAACTACGGTAAACAGCCGCCATCTTTTTTCCCCGTAGAAGCGGAAGCGCTTCTTCTACGGCAAGCAACCGCCAAGGTAAGCACCCGCCCCCATAGAAGAGGAAGCGCTTCTTCTTCTACTGTAAGCAACCACCCGCCCCCGTAGAAGAAGAAAAAGCGCGCGGATATTACGTTTCATTTCCTTTGTGTGTTTACATCTGTAAAGACCACAAAATGGCTCCTACTAAGCGACAGGTTTCCGGTTCATGAAAAGACGCAATCTCTCCATCCGCACACGGACTACTATTTCACAGCAACTGCCTAAAGACTTTCAAGAAAAGCTGGCTACTTTCCGTGCATATTGTAAAAACAAGATAGCTGAAAAAAAGATCCGGCCAGAGAACATTATCAACATGGACGAGGTTCCACTGACTTTTGATATTCCTGTGAACCGCACTGTGGATACAACGGGAGCACGTACGGTGAATATTCGCACCACAGGGAATGAGAAGTCATCCTTCACTGTGGTTCTAGCTTGCCATGCTAATGGCCAGAAACTTCCACCCATGGTGATATTCAAAAGGAAGACCTTGCCAAAAGAGACCTTTCCAGCCGGCGTCATCATAAAAGCTAACTCGAAGGGATGGATGGATGAAGAAAAGATGAGCGAGTGGTTAAGGGAAGTTTACGCGAAGAGGCCGGGTGGCTTTTTTCACGCAGCTCCGTCCATGTTGATATACGACTCCATGCGCGCCCACATCACGCTGGTTTTTAATATATTATTAAAGTTTGACTGACCTATCTGACTGTTTTTTTGACATTCCCTTTAGCGCAGTTAGATGCGGCTTATAACACGGGGCGGCTTATAGGTGGACAAAGTTTTGAAATATGCCGTTCATTGAAGGCGCGGCTTATAACCCAGGGCGGCTTATGGTGCGGAAAATACGGTATATACCTTGATGTTGCAGAAAAAAGACCATATATTTTTTTAACCGATTTCCGAACTCTAAATGGGTGAATTTTGGCGAATTAAACGCCTTTCTAATATTCGCTCTCGGAGCGATGACGTCACAACATGGCGTCACATCGGGAAGCAATCCACCATTTTCTCAAACACCGAGTCAAATCAGCTCTGTTATTTTCCGTTTTTTTCGACTGTTTTCCGTACCTTGGAGACATCATGCCTCGTCGGTGTGTTGTCGGAGGGTGTAACAACACGAACAGGGACGGATTCAAGTTGCACCAGTGGCCCAAAGATGCCAAAGTGGCAAGAAATTGGACGTTTGTTCCGCACACTTTACCGACGAAAGCTATGCTACGACAGAGATGGCAAGAATGTGTGGATATCCTGCGACACTCAAAGCAGATGCATTTCCAACCATAAAGTCAAAGAAATCTGCCGTCAGACCACCATTGAATCTGCCGGAGTGTGTGAGCAATTCAGGGACAAAGGCCCTCGCTAGCACGGCAAGCAATAGCGGCAGTTTGTTCCCGCAGACGAGCGATTTATCGACCCTACCTTCCCTGGCCTGCTGACATCAACTCCAAAACTGGACAGATCAGCTTTCAGGAAAAGAGCGCGGATGAGGGTATGTCTACAGAATATATTAATTGATGAAAACTGGGCTGTCTGCACTCTCAAAGTGCATGTTGTTGCCAAATGTATTTCATATGCTGTAAACCTAGTTCATAGTTGTTAGTTTCCTTTAATGCCAAACAAACACATACCAATCGTTGGTTAGAAGGCGATCGCCGATTTCGTCCTCGCTTTCTCCCGTGTCGCTGGCTGTCGTGTCGTTTTCGCTTGCATACGGTTCAAACCGATATGGCTCAATAGCTTTAGTTTCTTCTTCAATTTCGTTTTTGCTACCTGCCTCCACACTACAACCATCCGTTTCAATACATTCGTAATCTGTTGAGTCGCTTAAGCCGCTGAAATCCGAGTCTGAATCCGAGCTAATGTCGCTATAGCTTGCTGGTCTTTCCGCCATGTTTGTTTGTGTTGGCTTCACTATGTGACGTCACAGGAAAATGGACGGGTGGTTAAAATCAGGCACTTTGAAGCTTTTTTTTAGGGATATTGCGTGATGGGTAAAATTTTGAAAAAAACTTCGAAAAATATAATAAGCCACTGGGAACTGATTTTTAATGGTTTTAACAATTCTGAAATTGTGATAATGTTCCCCTTTAAACAGGTTTACCTCCAGTGCAAACACTTTTGTCTCGTGAGTCCGCGCTTCCCCAGACACACAACAACACTTTCTCATTCTCAGCCAATCACCTTTCAGGCACTGACGGTGTGTTTGTGACCATGGGAAAAATGTATATCAAATCCAAACCCCACAAACACAGCACATTCACATTAGCTGGTCGTTTCAGTATGAATTGATATATATATATAGCCTATTTGCGCACTATTGACAAGTGATGTAGTCAAAATGTGACCATCGGAAAAATATCTTGATCACTGAAAACCACGCAATCGAAACCTGATGTAAAAAAAACGCGGTCTTAATTCTTATATATATATTGCAAATATACCCGCAGACAACCATCTACAAAATGTGCAACTGTTAAGAGGAGAGTTGCAGCTTTTAGGTATATAAAAGTCCAACTGGAGCAACAATACCAACCAAGCAAGTGAGACGTCATGCTCGCGCAAGCCAGCCTCTTTTGTCAGCGACATAGAGGGACGGAAGTTAAGAGTCTCTAAACTCGACTACATTTTATATTAACACCAGAAAAAGATGCGAGATTTGTTGCTAAATGTTTTTAATTTTAAAAAAGTAATTAAAAGTCTAGAAACACTTGAAAAAATCTCAACAATGTACAAAAAGCAGCAACAATTGAAAATATGGCAAAACGATAAAATATATATATGTTAATACTAATTCATAATAACAGATGTTTTAAATGTATGTAGACATTTTTGAGCCTTTTTTAAAGAAAATCATATCATCATAGCAAATTACTTGATGACTACACCGCTACAGGTATCTTGTCAGTTTAGGGGAAGCTCTGTAATCATAGGGCTGAGCCCATTGTTAGGCCGCAAGCACTCCCTTGAGGCCCACATCGGAGTTATGCCTGCATTCAGAAGGCCGCCGACCAGTGAAGTGTAGGGGTTTAACTATTTGTTTTATCAACGATCCCATTAGGTATTTGTGGTTGTCGGTACGATTCAGCAACAATCTCATTCTTTTAGAACGACTTGATCCGAAACAATTTAGTGAACTGAAATCAATTCAGTAACTTAAAAAAAACATCACGCAGTGTGACTGTGAAATAAATACTGGATACTGCAGGTGAAGATTATTATATTCCTGGTATTTTCTTGTAAGGGAATTATGTATAAATTAATTGTGAATACAAACAAGCAAGTAAACAATAATTAATAGCCAATGCATTCACATCTTATTTGAATAAAGTGCAACTAATACTTTGGTATTTGGTATTTGGTACTTTGGTATACTGTGGTGGGCTCTCCTATTTCTGGGGCTGAGGTTGCTGAGGTAGTTAAAAAGCTCCTCGGTGGCAAGGCCCCAGGGGTAGATGAGATCCGCCCGGAGTTCCTTAAGGCTCTGGATGCTGTGGGGCTGTCTTGGTTGACAAGACTCTGCAGCATCGCGTGGACATCGGGGGCAGTACCTCTGGATTGGCAGACCGGGGTGGTGGTTCCTCTCTTTAAGAAGGGGAACCAGAGGGTGTGTTCTAACTATCGTGGGATCACACTCCTCAGCCTTCCCGGTAAGGTCTATTCGGGTGTACTGGAGAGGAGGCTACGCCGGATAGTCGAACCTCGGATTCAGGAGGAACAGTGTGGTTTTCGTCCTGGTCGTGGAACTGTGGACCAGCTCTATACTCTCGGCAGGGTCCTTGAGGGTGCATGGGAGTTTGCCCAACCAGTCTACATGTGTTTTGTGGACTTGGAGAAGGCATTCGACCGTGTCCCTCGGGAAGTCCTGTGGGGAGTGCTCAGGGAGTATGGGGTATCGGACTGTCTGATTGTGGCAGTCCGCTCCCTGTATGCTCAGTGCCAGAGCTTGGTCCGCATTGCCGGGAGTAAATCGGACCCATTTCCAGTGAGGGTTGGACTCCGCCAAGGCTGCCCTTTGTCACCGATTCTGTTCATAACTTTTATGGACAGAATTTCTAGGCGCAGTCAAGGCGTTGAGGGAATCTGGTTTGGTGGCTGCAGGATTAGGTCTCTGCTTTTTGCAGATGATGTGGTCCTGATGGCTTCATCTGGCCAGGATCTTCAGCTCTCGCTGGATCGGTTCGCAGCCGAGTGTGAAGCGACTGGGATGAGAATCAGCACCTCCAAGTCCGAGTCCATGGTTCTCGCCCGGAAAAGGGTGGAGTGCCATCTCCGGGTTGGGGAGGAGATCTTGCCCCAAGTGGAGGAGTTCAAGTACCTCGGAGTCTTGTTCACGAGTGAGGGAAGAGTGGATCGTGAGATTGACAGGCAGATCGGTGTGGCGTCTTCAGTAATGCGGACGCTGTATCGATCCGTTGTGGTGAAGAAGGAGCTGAGCCGGAAGGCAAAGCTCTCAATTTACCGGTCGATCTACGTTCCCATCCTCACCTATGGTCATGAGCTTTGGGTTATGACCGAAAGGACAAGATCACGGGTACAAGCGGCCGAAATGAGTTTCCTCCGCCGGGTGGCGGGTCTCTCCCTTAGAGATAGGGTGAGAAGCTCTGCCATCCGGGGGGAGCTCAAAGTAAAGCCGCTGCTCCTCCACATCGAGAGGAGCCAGATGAGGAGGTTTGGGCATCTGGTCAGGATGCCACCCGAGCGCCTCCCTAGGGAGGTGTTTAGGGCACGTCGCGGAGGAGACCCAGGACACGTTGGGAAGACTATGTCTCCCGGCTGGCCTGGGATCGCCTCGGGGTCCCAAAGGAAGAGCTGGACGAAGTGGCTGGGGAGAGGGAAGTCTGGGCTTCCCTGCTTAGGCTGCTGCCCCCGCGACCCGACCTCGGATAAGCGGAAGAAGATGGATGGATGGATGGATAATACTTTGGTTGAAATCACAAGAAGAAACCTTTTCTGCTCACATTTTCAACGTTCAAGCAAATATCAATAAAAGTACAGAAACCAACATTTTTTACCTGCTAAATAAAGTTCCCCGGCCTGGTGTTCCGTCGATGTCTTACAGTGTCTTATGGATGTGTCATTGGGGCAAAATTATTTGCAAACGTGTATCTCAATCTGTGCGTGTGTAATCCAATTCCCGTGTGTGTGTACAAATGCGTGAAGACAACGTTTTCTGCGGAATATGCAAGTGCTGGCCACTCAATTTCCGCAGCGTCCGGGACCATGAGGGGACGGACAGCGGAGAGGGAGCACGCGTGAGCGAGAGACGGGGGAGAAAAGACCAGAGAAACTGAAATAAAAGAGACTATCGAGCCTGAAAGTGCCAGGTCATCCATTCAAAACGAGCCACAAAAGAACCCTGACATCCAACACTGCCACAACTGTGGGTCTGTATATCAATTGCTGTGTGCAATCATATCCGCGTGTGTGTTTTAAGTTATATGTCCGTATTATGATTTGTCTGTGTGTAAAAAAATATCTATCCATCCGTATTATGATTTGTCTGCGTGTAAAAAATGCCACTAAAAGGTGTTGAAAACTAACAATGCTATTCTAGCTGTCGTGCTCAATTAGCCTTTCATTAGTAACCACGCGAAAGCAGTCGTGCAAAGTTATTCAAAGAGCCTACATAAGAAATGCAATGTAAATGTTTTACTTCCCTTAATTGGAGTAAAATCATTTGCTTCTATTCTGAGGCTCGCAGGGCATTTTCACCGACCTATCAGTTAGGCGTAAACAAACACATATGGCGGTTTGGCATGTGATTGATGTTGTTTGATCCCGCAGAGTGTTGATGGCGTGCCTTTAGTTGTCTGTCACTTCTACGGGTTACGTGAACCGAACGGAAACACCATGAGGATTAAATGTTTATGCAAGATTGCGCTTTCTTGTCTGAGACGGCGTTATTGATGAGATTTAAGTTTAGCAGACGTGCGCTAAGGCTGCGTATCATCATTCAGTGTTTCCCACAGGACAGGCATCTATTTGTGGTGGTGTGGTCAGGGGGCGGGGGGTGACGGCGGCAGCGGCGATGACCAAGAAGAACGCGGAGTTGGAATATAAGTACAACACTTTATGTACATATTTAGCTCATTAAAATTACCGACAGGAAGGCGAGAAACACTTTATTTCAACAGACTCTGGCGCCGTACCTGTCGTCAAAACTCCAAAGACCGACTGCACAGTTGCGCTAACAAAATAAGAGTCTCAGAAAGCTGGCGTGCACAAGCTAGCAAGCTACGGAGTTTGCCGACAATGTATTTCTTGTAAAGTGTATACAAAGGAGTACAGAAGCTGGACAAATAAGATGCCAAAAACCAACCACTTTCATGTGGTATTGGACAGAAAGGAGGACTTTTTTTCTCCTCCATTCGAAAATGCGGACGTTATCAGCACCACTGTCTGATTCCTATCAATGCAAGTCATCACAATCAGGTAATACACCAACCTATATTCTTGTCTTCATGAAAGAAAGGAATCTATATGTGTTAAACATGCTTGTATTATTTTTAAACACCTTTAACTTGTTAACAATATTTACTATATGTGTTAAACATACTTGTATTATCTTTAAACACCTTTAACTTGTTAACAATATTAACTATATGTATTAAACATACTTGTATTATCATTAAACACCTTTAATTTATTAACAATAAGTGTTAAACATGCTTGTATTATCTTTAAACACCTTTAACTTGTTAACAATATTAACTATATGTATTAAACATACTTGTATTATCATTAAACACCTTTAATTTATTAACAATATTAACTATATGTGTTAAACATGCTTGCATTATCATTAAACACCTTTAACTTGTTAACAAAAACATGTATTTCATAAATAAGTAAATATAAATGATATATATGAATGAGGTAGATCCCCATGACTTGATCAATTGAAAAGTAGCTCGCCTGCAGAAAAAGTGTGAGCACCCCTGAGTTACACCCATCTGAACAGGTCAGCCACCTGTTTAAAGCCCGATCACAGTTGAAATCTTGAAATGAAGGGCCTTTAATGGCCAAAACATTAACCTGGACAACATTTTAACAGCTGGTTGGCTCAGATTTTATTCTTTTCATTGCATTCACATGCTGCAGTGGACAGTGGACAATTTAGCTTCATTATTAATGCAGTATCTGAAGCACCGTCTCCACGTGTGTTTATTGACAACAGGGTTATAACTTGGACACGTTAGCTCGTCGTGTTAATGAAGCAGCATCAGGCTGCTCACCGTGAGTGAAACGCTCGGTGAAATCGCGGATTAACGTTAAATATATGACGAGCCGCGAGCGATGCAGCTATAACTTATCTACCTACAACCTATATTACCCTCGTATTTTGATCCGGTCGGTCCGTTCTTTTACTCCGCCGTCTTCTTCTTGTTCTTCTTCTTCTTCTGGCCCACCAGGTGAATTAAGTGCTATTGGCGGAGTTACAATGCATAGTAGGCTACCGCCACCTACTGCACCGGAGTTGTAACTACAAGGTACATTCACAGACAGAGTCCCATTGCTTTTATGAGCGGTCGAGCGAGTCAAAAGCCGAAAAATCCATTTGTGGCGGACGTAATTCTTTCGTGGCGGGCCGCCACAAATAAATGAATGTGTGGGAGACACTGTCATTAGGGATGATGTTGGATAAGATATTATCGAGTTCGAGCCTATTATCGAATCCTCTTATCGAACCGATTCCTTATCGATTCTCTTATCGAGTCCAGATAGGTTGTTGTATATGGAAAAAAACACAATATTTGGTTTAACAAATCACTTCACATTCTCTACTGCTCGCTACTATAGTATTACCATATCTGAGTTATTGTACAGAAATGTGGGGAAATAACTACAAATGTGCGCTACATTCGTTAACCGTGTTACAAAAAAGATCAATTAGACTGATACATAATGTTGGATATAGAGAACATATACCGTATTTTCCGCACTATAAGCCGCACCTAAAAACCACAAATTTTCTCAAAAGCTGACAGTGCAGCTTATAACCCGGTGCGCCTTATATATGGATTAATATTAATATTAATTTTCATAAAGTTTAGGTCTCGCAACTACGGTAAACAGCCGCCATCCTTTTCCCCGTAGAAGAGGAAGCGCTTCTTCTTCTACGGTAAGCAACCGCCAAGGTAAGCACCCGCCCCCATAGAAGAGGAATCACTTCTTCTTCTACTGTAAGCAACCATCCGCCCCCGTAGAAGAAGAAGCGCGCGGATATTACGTTTCATTTCATTTGTGTGTTTACAACTGTAAAGACCACAAAATGGCTCCTATTAAGAGACACGCGTACAACGCAGAATTCAAACTCAAGGCAATAAGTCACGCAGTAGAACACGGAAATAGAGCAGCAGCAAGAGAATTGAACAAAAATGAATCAATGGTGCGTAGGTAGAGGAGGCAACAAGATGATCTGCTCCACTAAGACAGGGAGACAGCGCCGGACGACATACGCCAACATCTGCCAGTGGATTGTAAATGTCTGGGCGGAAATATCGGTCTCAACTGTGGTCCGAGCTTTCCAGAAGGCAGGATTCACGGAACTGCTGGACAACAACAGCAAAACTGACTCTGATGACTTCGACGAGACGGAGCCGGCCATTTTGGATGCCGTATTCGCCCAACTTTTTAATTCAGACACCGAAGAAGAATGAGGGATTTATGGATGAGGAATAACTTCAGAAAGTGGGCTTTAAATGTTTATTTTGTGTGTTGTGTGACATTAGCGTTCGAGCAACGTTGAGTTATTGATGTTGCTATTGCTCTGCACTATTTTGAGTGTTAATATTTTTGTGATTGCACATTTGCACATTACATTTTGGGGGTGAACAGAGTTGTTAGAACGCTGGTTTGTCATATATTATTAAAGTTTGACTGACCTATCTGACTGTTTTTTTGACATTCCCTTTAGCGCAGCGTAGGTGCGGCTTATAACCCGGGGCGGCTTATAGGTGAACAAAGTTTTGAAATATACCATTCATTGAAGGTGCGGCTAATAACCCGGGGCGGCTTATAGTGCGGAAAATACGGTAAACACTTTATTTATTGAGTCAAAAATATTAAAGTTCGATGATTTGGTAAAATTGCAAACACCTAAAATGATGTGGAATTAAATGATGGGATGGATTAAGTAAAGAAGTGAAACATTGTACTGATATGATCCAGTTTAAGAGGTTGTTCAAATGAATAGTGCTTACAAAGTACAAAGAAGAAGAATTATGAGAAATACTTTCAACCTTATTGAAAATAAGATCTTCTTCATCTCAGTATATTAATGACTGAATTAATTAATTACATGTTACAAAACTGTTGTATATACTAATTCACAGATATTGTATTTTAAAAAGGTCAGTAAATGATGTATATACTTGTAAACGCTATGAAGTGGGAAAGGGGTAGGATTAAATAAGCTTTACTTCTTCCTACTCCTGTAAAGTGAAATGATATGAAACTGTGATGTATTATGATGTGGTCGGATCATGTTTTGTTTAGTTATGTTCTGTTAGTTTTGGACTTCCTTAGTTGTTTTGTGCACTTCGGGGGTTTGTTTTAGTCACCATGGTTACTTATGATTTTCACCTGCCTTGTACGCGCACCTGTTGCTCATCAGAGACTCTATTTAAGCCTGCCTTTTCCGATCACTCGTCGTGGCTTCATTGTTTGCATTTGCAACAGTTATGTTGGCATTCTGGTTTTCGAGCTCATGATTCCTTTGCTAAAGTTACCTTAGCTTCTAGTATTCCTGTGCTAAGTAAGTTTTTGCTTTAGCTTCTCGTGCGAACGGCACGCTTTCCTTTTGTTTCGTTCCTGTCTGTTGTAATGTGTATGATTTATGAGAAATAAATCATCTCCTACCTGCACGCTTTCGTCCGGAGCCGTCAGTTTTGCGTCCCGGGAACGAACCCTAGGACGCTGCACCCCACTGTGACAAATGACTGAGCTACGTGACGTCATTTCTTGTGATGTCTCACGGGGCATTTCTGGTCGGGACAGGATTCGTTCCCAGGGATTCGAATAAAGAACAAACTCTTTTTCTTTACTATAGTGGTCTCGATAACGGCTAACGGTTCTCAAAAAACGATTCGAGTTTGAGGACTCGGTTCTTTTCTTATCGAACAACCGGGAAAACCGGGTTCGAGCATCATCCCTAATCATCATGCTTCGCTAATTTATGTTGATCCAGAAAACAGCCGTGAACATTTTGGCTTCTATCTTTGACAATCAAATGTGACACGGAAATAAATCTACCGGTAAATTGTCCGGATTTTCGGTGCATCCCTACAATCAACCACGGACGCACTTCAGCTGTGCGTTTCAGCCTTCAATAATATAAATCAAAAACAGGCGTTTAGGAAGGAAAAGACAATTAGGCCAAATACAACAATTGAGGGCACATCTTAACATGTATGATTAAACCTTAATTAAGCAAAATATGATTTATTCGATTAATCGATCGGGATATTCGATAGAATACTCGATTACTAAAATATTCAATAGCCGCAGCTCTAAATACAAGCAATAGTAACTTTTTTTTATTCATTAGTACCAGTAAACCCTCCAGTAACAGCCAGAGAGACTAAACAGGCATAGCAGCTCTAATCTATGAGCCAATGTTCTAGGCCAGGGGTCGGCAACCCGCGGCTCCGGAGCCGTATGCGGCTCTTTGATCACTCTGATGCGGCTCAGCAGCTTACTTGCTGAACCCCCCAATTTTCCCGTGAGACTTCCGGATTTCAGTGCCTCTCGCAGAAAACTCCCGGGATTAATATTCACCGATTTTCACCCTTACAGCTATAATAAGGGCGTGCCATGATGGTACAACATTTGGCGCCCTCTACAATCTGTATTAACAGCGTGCCAGCCCAACACTTTTTATACAATATACATCTTCTGCTTGCACACGTACGTGACAGCAAGGCATACTTTGTCAACAGCCACACAGGTTACACTGACGGTGACCATATAAAACAACTTTAACACTCTTACTAATAATGCGCCACACTTTGAACCTAAACCAAACAAGAATGACAAACACATTTCGGGAGAACATCTGCACCTTAACACAACATAAACACAACAGAACAAACACCCAGAATCCCATGCAGCCCTGACTCTTCCGGGCTACATTATACACCCCTGCCACCACCAAACCCCCCCCCTCTGTGCGTCGGTTGAAGTGGGCGGGGTTTGGTAGCGGGGGTGTATAATGTATCCCGGAAGAGTTAGGGCTGCATGGGATTCTGGGTATTTGTCCTGTTGTGTTACTGTGCAGATGTTCTCCCGAAATGTGTTTGTCATTCTTGTTCGGTGTGGGTTCACAGTGTGGCGCATTATTAGTAAGAGTGTTATAGTTTTTTTTATACCGCCACCGTCAGTGTAACCTGTGTGGTTGTTGACTAAGTATGCATTGCTGTCACCTACGTGAGCAAGCGGAAAACACGATACAACGTGTGGCTGATCAGGCACGCTGGTTGTAGTGGGTGCTATATGCTGTACCATCACGGCACGCATGACGCTGGCAAGCGCCATTCATTTAAAAACCGCGTGCCGCACCAGCTTTCAAATTCCATATAAAGGTGTGGGCAGCGTGTCTGAGACCCCTGGTTTATACATAGCACAAAGAAAAAAAAAACAACTTTGTATGCAGTGTTATTTCATTTAAAATTTCAAAAAAAAATTGTGGCTCCCATTGTTTTCTATAATTTGCGAAACTGGTCAAAATGGCTCTTTGACTAGTAAAGGTTGCCGACCCCTGTTCTAGGCTGTTGCCCCTTCAACTTGCTGTTTTTGTTGGAGTGCTGGCAAAAGGTTTCTCTTCTTTTTACAGAAACATCTGGCTTTCATAATATCAATTAGTTACACAGGTGTGATGACAGAGTTCAGAGGCAGCAGCTTTTGCAAAACATTTACCATGCTAAATGCATTTGGTGTTTAAACGGCAAAAAATAATGTCATTCCTGCTGTTAAAAGGAAGACTCAACAAACATGTTTTTACAGTGTTATTGCAGAAACCTAAAAATTTAGTTTTGTTTGCCAGAGATTTAGTTTGTAAACAATGTCCCTTGCCCCTAGTACAGGGGTCGGCAACCCGCGGCTCCGGAGCCGCATGCGGCTCTTTGATCACTCTGATGCGGCTCAGCTGCATACTTGCCGACCCTCCCAATTTACCCGGGAGATTTACGGATTTCAGTGCCTCTCGCAGAAAACTCCCGAGATTAATATTCTTCGATTTTCACCCTAACAATATTAAGGGCGTGCTATGATGATACTGCATTCAGCGCCCTCTACAATCTGTAGAAACAGCGTGCCAGCCCAGCCTTTTGATGGATGCATTTTCTACTTGCACACGTCCCTGACAGCAAGGCATACTTGTTCAACAGCCACACAGGTTACACTGACGGTGGCCATATAAAAGAACTTTAACATTCTTACTAATAATGCGCCACACTTTGAACCAAAACCAAACAAGAATGACAAACACATTTCGGGAAAACATCTGCACCTTAACACATCATAAACACAACATAACAAATACCCAGAATCCCATGCAGCCCTGACTCTTCCGGGCTACATTATACACTCCTGCTACCACCAAACCCCGCCCCCGCCCCAACCCTGCTCCCTCACTAGAGATGCGCGGATAGGCAATTATTTCATCCGCAACCGCATCAGAAAGTCGTCAACCATCCGCCATCCACCCGATGTAACATTTGATCAGAACCGCACCCGCCCGTTGTTATATATCTAATATAGACGATGCAAGGCATTAGTGAGGTTATAAAGCTTCTGCCTGTTAAAGAAAGAAGACTGATCCAATGCAGCACAGACATTCGCGTGCCACGCTGTCACGACCCAGACGCACACCAGTGCGCAATCATATGGGAGCCGCGCTGAGCGCACCTCCAAGCGCGTCTCGCTGCCGGCGACGGCCCGGTATGGGCCCGACGCTCCAGCGCCATCCATTTTCAGGGCTAGTTGATTCGGCAGGTGGATTGTTACACACTCCTTAGCGGGTTCCGACTTCCATGGCCACCGTCCTGCTGTCTATATCAACCAGGGTGAGCCCCACCCCTTTCGTGAGCGCACTGAGCGTGTGGCTGATCAGGCACGCTGACTGTAGTGGGTGCTATATGCTGTACCATCACGGCACGCATTACGCTGACAAGCGCCATTCAACTAAAACTCACGTGCCGCACCAGCATTCAAATTCCACATAAAGGTGTGGGCAGTGTGTTTGAGACCCCTGGTTATACATAGCACAAAGCAAAAAAAAAAAAAACTTTGTACGCAATGTTATTTCATTTAAAATTTCAAAAAAAATTTGCGGATCCCATTGTTTTCTATAATTTGTGAAATTGGTCAAAATGGCTCTTTGACCGGTAAAGGTTGCCGACCCCTGCCCTAGTATAACAGATTAATAGCTAATTAACAATAAGCTACAAACCAAAACATTATTCAAGACTATTCAACTATGATGAGAATGCCGTGTTATGACATTGTGTGTATCTGCCAAATGAACTGTGCCTTGAGCGATGTGTACCGTATTTTCCGCACTATTAGCCGCACCTAAAAACCACAAATTTACTCAAAAGCTGACAGTGCGGCTTTTAACCCGGTGCGCTTTATATATGGATTAATATTAAGATTCATTTTCATAAAGTTTCGGTCTCGCAACTACGGTAAACAGCCGCCATCTTTTTTCCCCGTAGAAGAGGAAGTGCTTCTTCTTCTACGCAAGCAACCGCCAAGGTAAGCACCCGCCCCCATAGAACAGGAAGCGCTTCTTCTTCTACTGTAAGCAACCACCCGCCCGCGTAGAAGAAGAAAAAGCGCGCGGATATTACCGTACGTTTCATTTCCTTTGTGTGTTTACATCTGTAAAGACCACAAAATGGCTCCTACTAAGCGACAGGGATCCGGTTCATGAAAAGACGCAATCTCTCCATCCGCACACGGATTACTATTTCACAGCAACTGCCTAAAGACTTTCAAGAAAAGCTGGCTACTTTCCGTGCATATTGTAAAAACAAGATAGCTGAAAAAAAGATCCGGCCAGAGAACATTATCAACATGGACGAGGTTCCACTGACTTTTGATATTCCTGTGAACCGCACTGTGGATACAACGGGAGCACGTACGGTGAATATTCGCACCACAGGGAATGAGAAGTCATCCTTCACTGTGGTTCTAGCTTGCCATGCTAATGGCCAGAAACTTCCACCCATGGTGATATTCAAAAGGAAGACCTTGCCAAAAGAGACCTTTCCAGCCGGCGTCATCATAAAAGCTAACTCGAAGGGATGGATGAAGAAAAGATGAGCGAGTGGTTAAGGTAAGTTTAAGTTTACGCGAAGAGGCCGGGTGGCTTTTTTCACGCAGCTCCGTCCATGTTGATATACGATTCCATGCGCGCCCACATCACGCTGGTTTTAATATATTATTAAAGTTTGACTGACCTATGTGACTGTTTTTTTGACATTCCTTTAGCGCAGTTAGATGCGGCTTACAACACGGGGCGGCTTATAGGTGGACAAAGTTTTGAAATATGCCGTTCATTGAAGGCGCGGCTTATAACCCAGGGCGCCTTATGGTGCGGAAAATACGGTAACTCTTAAAAAGCACATAGAGACTTGCTAGTATTGACGACTTAAAGCACTTACTTGTTGCTGAAAACCCAGGGGGTGCTGATGTCTGCATAGCCTCCCTTCTATAGTCCCTGTCCTTTGGGAAACTGTTGACAACTGCGCTTTGTTTTGTAGTGTCCTTCTGCCGCTGTTCTCTGCAGAATAAGAGCCCATATAGTCATGAAGTTGTGCATGCATTTGATAGAATGTACACAGTCAAGTGTTTGGGGAACATGGATAATTGCTACCTTTCCAGCCATTCTTTGGGCTTCTCCCACTGGGACACCTCTGTTCGGCAGTTGTAATAATATTTCTTCCCAGATGAGCTGATGTGCTCCGACCAGTCATCCCCCGGTTCATGAGGCTAAGAGAAATAGAACAAAGGACCAGGATCAGACTGACAACAAAAGTCGGGGCATGTATTTTTTGAAGGGTCTGATGCAAGAGGTTGCAATGTCATTTGGTGTTTCTGGGTGGTTTGCACACTTTCTGAATTGAAAGGTGGATTCAACATAGACAATAAAGACCTGTTTCACACTTTTATAAAAATGGCAGTTTTTCTTCTGACAAAAATGACCAATTATAGAAATATATGATGATATGGCAGAGGCAACACTCACTGTGTCTGATGTTTTGTTGGGGTTCGAATGTGAGTTGGAGCTATGTAGGGTGCTGTGGTTGTGAGAGTTCTCATGTGGAGAATGACTGGTCCCTGTAACACAAGACAGAGGAGATGTTAGTCTTCAAAGAACAATTATGGGGATCTTTTGTTGGAAAACATTCCAGTTCCTCTAATACCATTTTGTGCACAATTTTACCTTTCAGAGCAGATCATCTCTTCATGTGCATGGGTGTGCGTACAGATTTGCGTTTACATTTTTGATAAATTCACCTGGATAATCTATATATTATTTTACATCCTCTGCAAAACATGACTGGTTTGAAAAAAGTTTGCCGTGTATGAAGGATCAGGGGCTGTAATGCCAAAAAGAGCCACGCTGTGTTATGACACATGTTGAGCATTTGGCAGCAATTTAAAAGAAAAAGTACAAACAATCTCATGGAACATCTGACAAATAAAACAGCAAGTCCCCCTCATGGTGTGAGGAAGCGCCCGCTGATGGGCAATTAAGACGACATACAACTTCCTGTCAAAACCTGACATCTGCAGCTGTGTGAGTGGCCCGTATGGAAAGCAGTGTTTCCCACAGGACTGCAATGTATCCACATCATTGTGTGTGTGTTAGGGATGTCCCGATCCGATATTTGGATCGGATCGGCCGCCGATATTTGCCAAAAAATGCGTATCGGCAAGGCATGGGAAAATGCCGATCCAGATCCAGTTTAAAAAAAAAACTCCGGTCCGTGTTTTCCAACGATTTAAATAATACATTCCACTTTTCTCCTGCTCCCTAATTTCCGTTCCGCATTTTCCAGCACACCTTCAACACATCCACAGGTCTGTGGATTCTCACGCAGTTGCTTTTAGCTGCTGGCATTACACGACAGGCTCTTCTCACTCTTTTCTGTGTCTCCCTCTCACAGACAGCAAGCGCACCTTCTTACATACGTCACATACTGTCACGTCATACGTCACATACGTATAACGTCCTCCCCGTGCAGAGAGGTAGCAGCATGGCTAACGTTAGCTGTGATGCTAGCGCAGCCGTGTGACCAACGTTCCCTCCAAGGTGCACGCCTGTGCAATTGCGCACTGCTCAAGCGTCCTCTGCGCATAGCAATTATATGCCACGCACAAAATCAAATAAAAAAATAAGCGCATAACAATTTTCGACACACGGACACGACAGAGACAACAGTTTTCGTCATCATTGTTCAAATATTGTAACGTCTGTCGAGACGCTTATCTCCATTCGGTGCCACACACCCACACCATCAAAATGCCGAGGCAAACATTTCCAGATCAACACCGTATGAAAAAATTAGTGATTTTTTTAGTTGTGATTTCCTTCTCTGCATGAAAGTTTAAAAGTAGCATATATTAATGCAGTATGAAGAAGAATGTTTTAATGTAGACATGCAAGCCTTGAAAGAAAATGTTGAAAATCAAGACTACATTTCCTGCAAATGGGTGCATTTCTACCCTATATTTTAACTTTAGATTTATTCTCATATCAAACTCTTTTGGCTGTCTTTTTGACACTTACATCCGGCGCTCCCCTCCACATCCCGGATTATAAATAATGTAAATAATTCAATGTGATTATCTTGTGTGATGACTGTATTATGATGATAGTATATATCTGATAGTATATACCTGTATCATGAATCAATTTAAGTGGACCCCGACTTAAACAAGTTGAAAACCTTATTCGGGTGTTACCATTTAGTGGTCAATTGTACGGAATATGTACTTCACTGTGCAACCTACTAATAAAAGTCTCAATCAATCAATCAAAACACATAGAATCATCATACTGCTGTGATTTTATGCATCAGGTGTTCATTCAAGGCTAAGGCAAAATATCGAGATATGTATCGTGTATCGCAATATGGCCTTAAAATATTGCAATATTAAAAAAAGGCCATATCGCCCAGATAAAAAAGGCCATATGGCAATGATGCCATTTCTGTTTGTCATGTATAATTTTGTCTATTTTGTGTTTATCCTTGAATAAACAGGTCAGTTTCTTGTTACCAACCATTGTGTATTATTCAAACTCCCCTAATTCAGCTGGCTAGTTGTTATCAAGAGTACTAAAACCCTTTTCAACATGATTCTGACAACTAAGTAGGCTAAATAACTTTAAACTTGAATACATGCTCGGATAGGCCAGTATCGGTATCGGATCGGAAGTGCAAAAACAATATCGGTATTGGATCGGAAGTGCAAAAACCTGGATCGGGACATCCCTAGTGTGTGTGTCACTAAATGACGCCATTGTCTAATCTGCAGAACTGGTCATGACGTATGTAAGTGTGACGGTTGTCTTGAAGAAAGGAATGAGTTTTCTAAACATGTTTAGACATTTTAATTACCTTTCCTTTGGTGTTTTATGTTTTAAACCTGTCGGTGCTTTTAGATCGTTGAAAAGGTCAATACGTGCCTTCATGTTAGTCTCCAAAATTGTTCAATTGCTTGGGTTTACGTGACGTCACGTGCAGCTCAATAAATGTGCGTGGTGGTTCTGCTAGTGTCTGTTTTCAATGGGGACTAGGCACCATTGAGCCATTTTCTCAAAGAAAAATATCCCATGCTTGCGTTGTTTTCGGCTGTACGAACTGTTCAAAGGATACATTCCTCAAGAGGCAATCAGGAAGGGCGGAAGACTGCAAGATTTTACGAAAGACGACGAGTAAAGTGACATGCACTCCAGTCAAAGAACGCACAAGTTTGCAGTCATCACTTTGTTGAAGGTTTGTTATATATTTATATATATATAGTACAGGCCAAAAGTTTGGACACATCTTCTCATTCAATGGGTTTTCTTTATTTCCATGACTATTTACATTGTAGATTGTGACTGAAGGCATCAAAACTATGAATACATGTGAAGTTATGTACTTAACAAAAAAAAAGGTGAAATAACTGAAAACAGGTTTTATATTCTAGTTTCTTCAAAATAGCCAAAATTACTCAGATTACTGCTTTGCACACTCTTGGCATTCTCTCGATGAGCTTCAAGAGGTAGTCACCTGAAATTGTTTTCACTTCACAGGTGTGCCTTATCAGGGTTGATTAGTGGACATTCTTGCTTTATCAATGGGGTTGGGACCATCAGTTGTGTTGTGAATGAGAAAGTGTGTCCAAACTTTTGGCCTGTACTGTATATATTTAGGGCCCGCATGGCCCATTGTATCAGGACTCCCAAAGGGAGTCCTTATGCAATGGGACATAAGGACCTATTGAATTTGTAAGGTTTTATTCTTATTATTATACCGGCCGCCTCTTTGAGCACTAATTTGACCCACTTAACATGCTTCAAAACTCACCATATTTGACCCACACATCAGGACCTGCGAAAATTGTCTTTTAATAATAAAAAAAGAACCCCAAAACTCAAAATTGCGCTCTAGCGCCCCCTAGGAAAAAAAACTAGACTGCCTGTAACTCCCACTAGGAAGGTCGGAAAGACATGAAACAAAATTCTCTATGTAGGTCTGACTTAGACCTAGATTTCATAATTGTACATCCTTGGGCAGAAATCAACAGGAAGTTGGCAACTCCCCCTTCAAGACAAAAAAGTACTAAAAACAGTCACTTTTGCCTCTTTGAGCTGTAATTTGACCCCCTTAACATGCTTCAAAACTCACCGAACTGAACACACACATCAGGACTGGCAAAAATTGCAATCTAATAAAAAAACCTAACCCCAAATCTCAAAATTGCGCTCTATCTTTGAATAAAACGCTGAAAAAACTGCTCCTCGGAAGAAAAAAATGACAAAACTGCCTGTAACTCCCACTGGGAAGGTCGGAGAGACATGAAACAAAAACCTCTATGTAGGTCTGACTTAGACCTACATTTCATAGATTGACAACCCCCAGCAAAAAATCAACAGGAAGTTTGCTATTCACCCTTCAAAACAAATTTTTTGTAAAAACCGGTCACCTTCCTTCAAAAACTATCTCCTCTGAGCGCGTTTGTCGTTTCGGCTTCAAACTAACACAGGAGAGAGATTGAACCCTCGTGTATAAAAGTACAGAACAGCGTTTTTCTAACTGCTCCGGTTTTGATTTTATGACCCTTCAAAGAACCGCTGCGCTGATGCTGCTGCGCTGCTGTTTTTTTAAGATGGCTGCTTAAAAGCAGGAAGCACCAACGTGCCCACACAATGCAGACAAGGTAGGTACACTAGACAAAAGTATTGGGACACTTATGACTACCACCGGACAAAAGTATTGGGACACTTATGACTACCACCGGACAAAAGTATTGGGACACTTAGGACGACAACTGGACAAAAGTATTGGGACACTTGGGACTACAACTTGACAAAAGTATTGGGAAACTTAGGACTACCACTGAACAAAAGTATTGGGACACTTACACTGGACCAAAGTATTGGGACACTTACGCCGAAAACTGGACAAAAGTATTGGGACACTTGGGACTAAAACTTGACAAAAGTATTGGGACACTTAGGATGAAAACTGGACAAAAGTATTGGTACACTTAGGAATACAACTGGACATAAGTATTGGGACACTTACACTGGACAAAAGTATTGGGACACTTACACTGGACAAAAGTATTGGGACACTTAGGACAAAAACTGGACAAAAGTATTGGGACGCTTACACTGGACAAAAGTATTGGGACACTTAGGTCTACAACTTGACAAAAGTATTGGGACACTTCGGCCTACCACTGGACAAAAGTATTGGGACACTTACGACTAAAACTTGACAAAAGTATTGGGACACTTAGGACTAGAACTGGACAAAAGTATTGGGACACTTCGGACTACAACTTGACAAAAGTATTGGGACACTTAGGACTAGAACTGGACAAAAGTATTGGGACACTTCGGACTAAACGTAGACAAAAGTATTGGGACACTTCGGACTAAACGTAGACAAAAGTATTGGGACACTTAGGACTACCACTGGACAAAAGTATTGGGACACTTACGACTAAAACTGGACAAAAGTATTGGGACACTTAGGACTACCACTGGACAAAAGTATTGGGACACTTAGGACTACAACTTGACAAAAGTATTGGGACACTTAGGACTAGGACTGGACAAAAGTATTGGGACACTTCGGACTAAACGTAGACAAAAGTATTGGGACACTTCGGACTAAACGTAGACAAAAGTATTGGGACACTTAGGACTACCACTTGACAAAAGTATTGGGACACTTACACTGGCCTAAAGTATTGGAACGCTTACACTGGACAAAAGTATTGGGACACTTAGGACTACAACTGGACAAAAGTATTGGGACATTTAGGACTACCACTGGACAAAAGTATTGGGACACTTACACTGGCCAAAAGTATTGGGACACTTAGGACTAGCACCTGCCAAATATGCGGGCCCGACCAACGCTGCTTGCAGCTTTAATTTTAATATACTTTTTTAATATACTTTACTCGTTTAGTACTTCCCATTGCATTATCTTGATATTGTTTGTATTTACATTTTTAACAAACATAAACTTGTATCAAATACTTTTGTCAGGAAAGGTTCTACAGCTCCCCTCTTGTTTAGTCGGTACATATAACTGGACTAAAATTTGTCCAGGTCTTCCTGGGAAACCCAGAGGCGTTCCCAGACCAGCCGAGAGACATAGTCTCTCTACTGTTTCCTGGGTCTTCCTTGTACCGACCAGACATGCCCTGAACACCTCCCCATGGAGGCGTCCGGGGGGGCATTCTAACCAGATGCCCGAACCACCTCATTTGGCTCTTTTCGATGTTGAGGAGCCGCGGCTTTACTCTGAGCTCCTCCCGAATGACAGAGCTTCTTACCCTATCTCTAAGGGAGAGCCCTGGCACCCGACGGAGAAAACTCATTTTGGCTGCTTCTACCGGGGATCTTGTCCTTTTGGTCATAACTCAAAGGTCATGACCATAACTTTGGAATACGACTTCATAAAAATGTCAGACTCACACAAACCTTTCTGGGTAAACCTCTACCATATATAATGAGATATCAGCTGACGTAACTACTACAAAATAAGCCACTGCAGCAAGATTCCTTCCAGTTACAATATACTGTAGAGATTTGAAACACCCTTAGCCATTTAATTATTCAATACAAGAAGTACCCTGTAAGAATTTTGGGTTATTAACAGCTTTATTTTAGTGTACATTCTGTTTGCATTGCAGTTGTAGTGCAAATCGAACCGATTGGAGAGGAACTGCCTTGCATTGGGAAAATGTATTATTTAATTTCCCAATTCTTCCATGGACGCACTGTAATGTGGAAGTTACATCAAACAATCATGTGTCATTAGCGTGTGGGTGGTGTCATTATCCTTATGTGAATGATGTAATGCTATAAAACCGGTACCGTGATAGAGATGTGCTCTTCATTCCCTGAGGTGTTTGTAAACAACATCAAATAACTGCTGTCGTTGCTAGGTGTTGTGGGTTTACTCATTTTGCAAGAAGTCTATTGCAGTAGGTGCTTTCTGAGAAGGAAAAGCCCGAATGCCTATCGAGTGATGGCTGTCACAGCTTGGGCAGAACAAAATGCATGAAAGCATTTACTCTGCAAAATGACTAACCGTAATAACTTTGTGCAGCCGGTCCTTGTATCGTTGTTCTTAGCTTTATTTCCCAGTAAACGCAATCATTTCACATACGAGGGAGATCATTTTGGCAAACCAATGTTGCGTCTTTACAACCATGTTATTGGCAGCGCTTTTCATCCATCAATAAAACTGAGAACAAGTTTTGCTGAGTCATTATGCCACAAAGTTCCTCAATTTTCCAGCAATCAAACAAAAAATCTACCCGTGCCTGGTTTACGGACCATGGTATTTCTGTTCTAAATTGGCCTGCCAACTCCCCTGACCTTAGCCCCATAGAAAATCTGTGGGGTATTGTGAAAAGGAAGATGCAGAATGCCAGACCCAAAAACGCAGAAGAGTTGAAGGCCACTATCAGAGCAACCTGGGCTCTCATAACACCTGAGCAGTGCCAGAAACTCATCGACTCCATGCCACGCCGCATTAACGCAGTAATTGAGGCAAAAGGAGCTCCAACCAAGTATTGAGTATTGTACATGCTCATATTTTTCATTTTCATACTTTTCAGTTGGCCAACATTTCTAAAAATCCCTTTTTTGTATTAGCCTTAAGTAATATTCTAATTTTGTGACACACGGAATTTTGGATTTTCATTTGTTGCCACTTCAAATCATCAAAATTAAATGAAATAAACATTTGAATGCATCAGTCTGTGTGCAATGAATAAATATAATGTACAAGTTACACCTTTTGAATGCAATTATTGAAATAAATCAAGTTTTTCAAAATATTCTAATTTACTGGCTTTTACCTGTATACTGCCGGTACACTCAAGGTGCGATTTTAAGGTTGTGTTATTTAAGTACAAAATAATAAGTGGTTTAGCACCATCTTATCTTGCTGATTGTGTTGTACCCTATGTTCCGTTTACTTTTGTATACACAATAAACCATTACAACATCCGGATTTGGAGCAATGTTCACGGACTCCATTATTTGGCTTGTTAGATTCCCGTCGCAGGCGAGCGATGATGGTCGAGGGAAGAGTTGATTGAGGTTGGACGCTGGAAAATGTCCGTTGCGTTTCAACAGTCAGCCTTTTAATGCATTGTTGCAGCGCGATGATTTTTGTGCACGTCATGCATCGCGCGTTTGCAAGACGAGCGGGTGTCGTGTGTGTGTGGCCATGCTCGGGGGGTGTTGTCGGGATCGGTGGGACGTAAGGTTAAAGAGAGGTATGGCGTGCGGGTGTGGTCAGGGGTTATGATGCGTGCCTGTTGGCTGGTCTGTTGGTCAATCTCCAGGTGGGGGTTGTCACTGATGTCATATAAATACTTTTTTTCCCCTCTTATAATTTTGCGATCGACCAGTAGACCGCTTGTCCCAGAAAATGAATGGATGGATGGTAACAGACACCTTTAAAAGCAATATGTAATATGTTTTATATACACACTGCAAGTATATATACAATGTAGTAACTAGGGATGTCCCGATCCGATATTTGGATCGGATTGGCTGCCGATATTTGCCAAAAATTGCGTATCGGCAAGGCATGGGAAAATGCCGATCCAGATCCAGTTTAAAAAAAAACCTCCGGTTCGTGTTTTCCAACGCACCTATTCAAATAATACATTCCACTTTTCTGCTGCTCCGTAATTTCCGTTCCGCATTTTCCAGCACACCTTCAACACATCCACAATTCTGACGCAGTTGCTTTTAGCTGCTGGCATTACACGACAGGCTCTTCTCACTCTTTCCTGTGTCTCCCTCTCACAGACAGCGAGCGCACCTTCTTACACACGTCACATACTGTCACGTCATACGTCACATACGTATACGTCCTCCCCGAGCAGAGAGCGAGGTAGCGGCATGGCTAACGTTAGCTGTGATGCTAGCGCAGCCGCTAAGGTGCGCGCCTGCTCAAGCGTCCTCTGCGCACGGCAAATCTATGCCACGCACAAAATCAAATAAAAAAATAAGCGCAAAACAATTTTCGACACACGGACACTACAGAGACAACAGTTTTCGTCATCATTGTTCAAATATTATGACGTCTGTCGAGACGCTTATCTCCATTCGGTGCCACACGTCCACACCATCAAAATGCCGAGGCTGGCAAAAATTTCCAGATCAACACCGTATGAAAAAATTTGTGATTTTTTTTAGTTGTGATTTCTTTCTCTGCATGAAAGTTTAAAAGTAGCATATATTAATGCAGTATGAAGAAGAATGTTTTAATGTAGACATGCAAGCCTTGAAAGAAAATGTTGAAAATCAAGACTACATTTCCTGCAAATGGGTGCATTTCTACCCTATATTTTAACTTTAGATTTATTCTCATATCAAACTCTTTTGGCTGTCTTTTTGACACTTACATCCGGCGCCCCCCTCCACACCCCGGATTATAAATAATGTAAATAATCCAATGTGATTATCTTGTGTGATGACTGTATTATGATGATAGTATATATCTGTATCATGAATCAATTTAAGTGGACCCCGACTTAAACACGTTGAAAAACGTTTTGGGGTGTTACCATTTAGTGGTCAATTGTACGGAATATGTACTTCACTGTGCAACCTACTAATAAAAGTCTCAATCAATCAATCAAAACACATAGAATCATCATACTGCTGTGATTTTATGCATCAAGTGTTCATTCAAGGCTAAGGCGAAATATCCAGATATATATTGTGTATCGCAATATGGCCTTAAAATATCGCAATATTAAAAAAAGGCCATATCGCCCAGCCCTAGTTCAATGATGCCATTTCTGTTTGTCATGTATAATTTTGTCTATTTTGTGTTTATCCTTGAATAAACAGGTCAGTTTCTTGTTACCAACCATTGTGTATTATTCAAACTCCCCTAATTCAGCTGGCTAGTTGTTATCAAGAGTACTAAAACCCTTTTCAACATGATTCTGACAACTAAGTAGGCTAAATAACTTTAAACTTTAATACATGCTCGGATAGGCCAGTATCGGTATCGGATCGGAAATGCAAAAACAATATCGGTATCGGATCGGAAGTGCAAAAACCTGGATCGGGACATCCCTAGTAGTAACAGACACCTTCATAACAATATGTAATATGTACAATATACACACTGCAAGTATATATTTTAATGTAGTAACAGACACCTTCATAACAATATGTAATATGTACAATATACACACTGCAAGTATATATATAATGTACCGTATTTTCCGCACTATAAGGCGCACCTAAAAACCACAAATTTTCTCAAAAGCTGACAGTGCGCCTTATAACCCGGTGCGCTTTATATATGGATAAATATTAAGATTCATTTTCATAAAGTTTCGGTCTCGTAACTACGGTAAACAGCCGCCATCTTTTTTCCCGGTAGAACAGGAAGCGCTTCTTCTTCTACGCAAGCAACCGCCAAGGTAAGCACCCGCCCCCATAGAACAGGAAGCGCTTCTTCTTCTACTGTAAGCAACCACCCGCCCGCGTAGAAGAAGAAAAAGCGCGCGGATATTACCGTACGTTTCATTTCCTTTGTGTGTTTACATCTGTAAAGACCACAAAATGGCTCCTACTAAACGACAGGGATCCGGTTCATGAAAAGACGCAATCTCTCCATCCGCACACGGATTACTATTTCACAGCAACTGATATTCCTGTGAACCGCACTGTGGATACAACGGGAGCACGTACGGTGAATATTCGCACCACAGGGAATGAGAAGTCATCCTTCACTGTGGTTCTAGCTTGCCATGCTAATGGCCAGAAACTTCCACCCATGGTGATATTCAAAAGGAAGACCTTGCCAAAAGAGACCTTTCCAGCCGGCGTCATCATAAAAGCTAACTCGAAGGGATGGATGAAGAAAAGATGAGCGAGTGGTTAAGGTAAGTTTAAGTTTACGCGAAGAGGCCGGGTGGCTTTTTTCACGCAGCTTCGTCCATGTTGATATACGATTCTATGCGCGCCCACATCACGCTGGTTTTAATATATTATTAAAGTTTGACTGACCTATTTGACTGTTTTTTTGACATTCCTTTAGCGCAGTTAGATGCGGCTTACAACACCGGGCGGCTTATAGGTGGACAAAGTTTTGAAATATGCCGTTCATTGAAGGCGCGGCTTATAACCCAGGGCGCCTTATGGTGCGGAAAATACGGTAGTAACAGACACCTTCATAAAAGCGTGTTTACGTCCATTTTGTGTTGAGCCGTTTAAAAGAGCACTCCCTATGTTTTAAAACATGTCATTAAAAGCAAACTAGTTGTCCAGTCACGGTAATAAAAACATGAAAATTGTCTGTCTAGTATACACTTATTAATGATGAAAAATTATATTTCTGCAAAATTATTTTTGAGTTAACTATGAACAAACTGCGATTAAATATTTGATTAGTTTGACAGCCTTAGATGTAACTGTACAAAGATAGTTTCAGCCTTTTCATTTCTCAACAAACAAAAATTGTTGATGGTAAAAAAAAAAAAAAGACCACATTATTTCCGTTTATTCAACAAGGATACGTTTCGGACCACCTCACCTCCGTCTCGGTCCCTGGCGCGGTGTGCGTGGACAGCCTTTGCTCGGCCGTGTCCCGCGCTGTCAGTGTGTTTGTTGTCGGGGCTGTCGGACCTCTTGAGCACTTTGCAGGGAGGAGTGACATCTGAAGGGTCTCGCATCTTCTCATGTCGGTGATCCCCTCCCGGGTGGCTCTTGGATGAGTACTTGAGAGTCTGACAGAAGTGGGGGAAATTGATTATTAGCACTATCAAGCATCTACTAGCCTCAGTATAACATCAGGTGTGTTGTGCTTATTCACAAGTCCTTACGTTAACTACTTTAATATGCATGTGTCATTACGTCCATTTAGATTTTGTAGATCAGTGTTTTTCAACCTTTTTTGAGCAAAGGGACATTCTTTTTCATTGAAAAAATACAGAGGCACACCAACAGCAGAAACGTTAAAAAATGAAACTCCACCAGGTTGTCTTTTTTTTTTAGTTTGTTGTTTTCCTGTGTGTAGTGCTTTAGTTCCTGTCTTGCACTGTTATTTTGGTGGCAATTCCTGTTTTGTTGGTGTTTTCCTGTAACAGATTCACGCCTTCCTTTGAGTGCTAACTCCTGACCTGCTTTGTATTGGCAATCTAGACTATTTCAGTTGTGCGGACGTTATTCTTCTTTGTGGGTACATTGTTGATTGTCATGTCATGTACGGACACGCACTGTAAGTCTTTGCTGTCGTCCAGCATTCTGTTTTTGTTTACTTTGTAGCCAGTTTAGTTTTACTTTCGTTTTGCCTAGCCACCCCTATGCTTCAGTGCCTTTTTCCTAGCGGGACTTGCCTTTTGTTAATTTTTGGTTTAAGCGTAACACATACCTGCCAACTTTTGGCAGGTAACGCAAAATGATTGATTGCATTCAGACAGGTTAAAATGTTGCTAAAACCATCACTTTTCTATCAGTCACAGTGACTTTTCAAAACAAAAATATTACAGCAAAAATCATATGGGTTGATTGACATGTTTATTCTGTAAGCTAACTTCAATAGTTTGAAATTATTTTGACAGTTAATGCCAGTTATCCTGTCAACCTTTCACAGGACTTCAATTTGTTAATTGAAAGTATAAACAGTATAAACACTTTTTACAGTAAACAAATGGTAAAACAGTACTAAACAATTCCATTAAAAAGAAAATTGGTGTCATTATTAACTTTCTGTCCAAGCTTGTATAATCTACTGCCTTGTTCAATTGTAAAAAAATATTCTGTGCCTAAAATTCACATTTCTATCACAATTATCATACTGTAAACATGGTAAGCTAACTTCATTAAAATTAATAGTCCTGTCAATAGCATGGAATTACAATTCAAATGTAGTTTTTTTGTAAGCCTTTCAAAAGAATTCAAAATATGAAAAATTCATGAAAATTAAGCCATCAGACACTTGAAAAGTGGCACATCACATCTCTAATGTAATCATTTGAACTTTTCAACAGAAATAGCACTGCAAAAATATTAAGGACATACTTCTGTATTTTGGTAGTTATGCTGTCAACATTTAACAAGATTTCTTCAACTTGGACTTGAAAGCATAAATAGTATAAACACTTTTAACAGTATAACAGTACTAAACAATTCCAATAGATAACATTAGTGTCATTACCTTTTTGTGGCTAAAATCCAAATTTAGCAACGGCATTAGACTTGTGTTTTTTTGTCCCAACGTGGTTTTTTACATCGCTAATTCCTCCGTGTCCGATCGAAAAATCTTGTCTGCACAAGGTGCAATTCGCGTAGTTTTCACCCTTTTTGGAACGGATAATTATTCCCGGATAGGCTTTTGAATATTCTTCACGGAATGACTGCAGTTTTCTTTTCGGTTTAAGACTCGTTTGCGATTTTTCTCCGGCTGATTCCATGATCGTTCGCTCGTTTGGAAACAATGGGCAACAGGTGCCTCGTGCTTGGCAGCGGTGCTATAAATAGCCTCGCGCATGGCATTCGGAATGGCTCGATAGGAAGTTACGGGAAGCAGTGTCGATTGTCATTGTTGTTACGCGATTTCGTGAATAAAACTTAAAAAAATAAAAAATAAATTTAATTAATGAAAAACCGTATTTTTTATCACTGCAACCGTAACCCGGAATAGGTTGATGAAAACCGTACTAATTACGGGAAAACCGGAGTAGTTGGCAGGTATGGTAACATACCTTTTTACCTACACAGTCTCCCGCTGTGCTCTGCATATTGGGATCCCAACAAACCATCCTCGACGCGTTCCGACTTCTACAAAGCAATGAACTACCTGCTGCCGCCTACTGATATGGAGTATTACATGGTTACCCTGCCGATCTCTATACAGCACAGACACTAACTAGACAATGGCACTTTATTTGCAGATTATAATTATTGATTTGCAAATAGTGGAGGAGTTCAAGTACCTCGGAGTCTTGTTCACGAGTGAGGGAAGAGTGGATGGTGAGATCGACAGGCGGATCGATGCGGCGTCTTCAGTAATGCGGACGCTGTATCGATCCGTTGTGGTGAAGAAGGAGCTGAGCCGGAAGGCAAAGCTGTCAATTTACCGGTCGATCTACGTTCCCATCCTCACCTATGGTCATGAGCTTTGGGTTATGACCGAAAGGACAAGATCACGGGTACAAGCGGCCGAAATGAGTTTCCTCCGCCGGGTGGCGGGTCTCTCCCTTAGAGATAGGGTCAGAAGCTCTGTCATCCGGGGAGGAGCTCAAACTAAAGCCGCTGCTCCTCCACATGGAGAGGAGCCAGATGAGGTGGTTCGGGCATCTGGTCAGGATGCCACCCGAACGCCTCCCTAGGGAGGTGTTTCGGGCACGTCCGACCGGTAGGGGTCCACGGGGAAGACCCAGGACACGTTGGGAAGACTATATCTCCCGGCTGGCCTGGGAACGCCTCGGGATCCCCCGGGAAGAGCTGGACGAAGTGGCTGGGGAGAGGGAAGTCTGGGCTTCCCTGCTTAGGCTGCTGCCCCCGCGACCCGACCTCGGATAAGCGGAAGAAGACGGATGCATGGATGGCTTTTCCCCATTCAAAATGAATTGTCCATTTTTTAAACTTACACAATTCCCACATTTTTCATCCGATTCGAACCGCCCCAACTCCAAAATATTCAGCCTGTTCAAAATTGTGTGCTCTCCTTCAACAATGTTAAAACATTTCCGGATTTTCAAGAATTCCCACTTTTCAGGGGACATTTTCCCCATTCAAAATGAATTGTCCATTTTTTAAACTTACACAATTTCCACATTTTTCAACACGCTCCACTCATCCAGGGGGTATATCGATATACGCAATATATCGCGGGTTTGTCTATGTGCGATATAGAAAATGACTATATCGTGATATTCGAGTATACGTTTTCACGCAGTTGCTTTTAGCTGCGGGCATTACACTACAGGCTCTCCTCGCTTTTTCCTGTGTTTCCTTCTCACAGACAGACAAGCACACCTTCTTACATACGTCACATACTGTCACGACATACACCACATACTTATACGCCCTTGCGCAGCAAAGAGGTAGCAGCATGGGTAACATTAGCTGTGATGCAAGCGGGAATACGAGAGAAAGAAGGTGCGAAACTGGTAACAAATGAAGGAATAATTAATTCCCCCAAAAAACAGCAGGGGGTCCATCGTCTGCCGGTGGGAATATGTCGAACAGACAACCGTAATTTGTCAAGTGTGGGGCGAAAGCGTTGCTATAAAAAGTAGCATTACTGCTAATATATAGCATCATTTGAAAAGTCACCCGCTCGAGAATGAACAGTGCTTACTCCGCATGTCAACATCTCCGTTCAGTGCCGCACCAACAAAATGCAGAGGCAACCATTTCCACATCAACACCAGAGGTGGGTAGTAACGCGCTTCATTTACTCCGTTACATCTACTTGAGTAACTTTTGGGATAAATTGTACTTCTAAGAGTAGTTTTAATGCAACATACTTTTACTTGAGTATATTTATAGAGAAGAAACGCTACTTTTACTCCGCTACTTTTATCTACATTCAGCTCGCTACTCGCTACTAATTTTTATCGATCTGTTAATGCACGCTTTGTTTGTTTTGGTCTGTCAGACAGACCTTCATAGTGCCTGCGTTTCAACAAATAAGAGTCACTGGTGACGTTCACTTCGTTCCACCAATCAGATGCAGTCACTGGTGACGTTGGACCAATCAAACAGAGCCAGGGGTCACATGACCTGACTTAAACAAGTTGAAAAACGTATTCGGGTGTTACCATTTAGTGGTCAATTGTACGGAATATGTACTGTACTGTGCAATCTACTAATAAAAGTTCCAATCAATCAATCAAAAGTGTGAAGGAAAAAAGACCCTTTTTTATTTCAACCGTACATCCTGTCAAAAGCCTAAAGACTGACTTCACAGTTCCTGTCTTCACAATAAAAGTGCCGCTCCATCGCGCCTGCGCTTTCAAAATAAGAGTCTCCGAAAGCCAGCACAAACAAGCTAGCAAGCTACCGAGTTTGCCGCCAATGTATTTCTTGTAAAGTGTATAAAAACAAATATGGAAGCTGTACAAATAAGAAGCCAAAAACCAACCACTTTCATGTGGTATTAGACAGAAAGGAGGAACTTTTTTTCTCCTCCATTTGAAAACGTGGACGTTATCATCACTACTGTCTGATTACAATCAATGCAAGTCATCAGAATCAGGTAATACACCAACTTATTTTATTGTCTTCATGAAAGAAAGGAATCTATATGTGTTAAACATGCATGTATATTCAATAAAACACCTTTAACATGTAAACAAAAACGGCAAAATAAATAAATATAAATTATATACTGTATATATCAATGTATGTATATATATATATATATATATATATATATATATATATATATATGTGTGTGTGTGTGTGTATATATGTTACTCATCAGTTACTCAGTACTTGAGTAGTTTTTTCACAACATACTTTTTACTTTTACTCAAGTAAATATTTGGGTGACTACTCCTTACTTTTACTTGAGTAATAAATCTCTAAAGTAACAGTACTCTTACTTGAGTACAATTTCTGGCTACTCTACCCACCTCTGATCAACACCGTATGAAAAAAAAAAACGACATAAGGAGATAACGTCTGCCGGAACCTACCACATAGCGAAGGACGTACACAATTTGATTTCCTATTATGCAGCTCATTTTTATTTGACAGTTATTGAAATATCTTGTGTGACATCATGCACAAAAGTGCACTTTATTTTGTTTTAAACTATTGTAGTGGCGTTCTGTACAAAAAGTGCACTTTAATTTAGTGTTGTTTTGATTTGTCATCTTGAGGACATCATGCACAAAAGTGCACTAATAGCTTGTTTTAAAATGTCTCTGACAATCTTGCACTTTCTGTTTTGGAAATGACATGAATGTTTGTGCCACTGCTTAATAACTCTTTAATAAATACACTTTTAGTTGTGATTTCCCTCTCTGCATGAAAGTTTAAAAGTATGAAGAAGAATGTTTTAATGTAGACACATAGAATCATCATACTGCTCTCATTATATGCATCAAGTGTTCATTCAAGGCATAGGCAAAATATCGCGATATGGCCTAAAAATATCGAGATATTAAAAAAAGGCCATATCGCACAGCCCTATGGCAATGTCATAATACAAACCATGTTTCCATATGAGTTGGGAAATTGTGTTAGATGTAAATATAAACGGAATACAATGATTTGCAAATCATTTTCAACCTATATTCAGTTGAATATCCTACAGAGACAACATATTTGATGTTCAAACTGATAAACATTTTTTTTTTGCAAATAATCCTTAACTTTAGAATTTGATGCCAGCAACACGTGACAAAGAAGTTGGGAAAGGTGGCAATAAATACTGATAAAGTTGAGGAATGCTCATCAAACACTTATTTGGAACATCCCACAGGTGTGCAGGCTAATTGGGAACAGGTGGGTGCCATGATTGGGTATAAAAGTAGATTGCATGAAATGCTCAGTCATTCACAAACAAGGATGGGAAGAGGGTCACCACTTTGTCAACAAATGCGTGAGCAAATTGTTGAACAGTTTAAGAAAAACCTTTCTCAACCAGCTATTGCAAGGAATCTAGGGATTTCACCATCTACGGTCCGTAATATCATCAAAGGGTTCGGAGAATCTGGAGAAATCACTGCACGTAAGCAGCTAAGCCTGTGACCTTCCATCCCTCAGGCTGTACTGCATCAACAAGCGACATCAGTGTGTAAAGGATATCACCACATGGGCTCAGGAACACTTCAGAAACCCACTGTCAGTAACTACAGTTGGTCGCTACATCTGTAAGTGCAAGTTAAAACTCTCCTATGCAAGGCGAAAACCGTTTATCAACAACACCCAGAAACGCCGTCGGCTTCGCTGGGCCTGAGCTCATCTAAGATGGACTGATACAAAGTGGAAAAGTGTTCTGTGGTCTGACGAGTCCACATTTCAAATTGTTTTTGGAACGTTGTGTCCTCCGGACCAAAGAGGAAAAGAACCATCCGGATTGTTATAGGCGCAAAGTTGAAAAGCTAGCATTTGTGATGGCATGGGGGTGTATTAGTGCCCAAGACATGGGTAACTTACACATCTGTGAAGGCGCCATTAATGCTGAAAGGTACATACAGGTTTTGGAGCAACATATGTTGCCATCCAAGCAACGTTACCATGGACGCCCCTGCTTATTTCAGCAAGACAATGCCAAGCCACGTGTTACATCAACGTGGCTTCATAGTAAAAGAGTGCGGGTACTAGACTGGGTCCCATTGAAAATGTGTGGCGCTTTATGAAGCGTAAAATACCACAACGGAGACTTAAGCTGTACATCAAGCAAGAATGGGAAAGAATTCCACCTGAGAAGCTTCAAAAATGTGTCTCCTCAGTTCCCAAACGTTTACTGAGTGTTGTTTAAAGGAAAGGCCATGTAACACAGTGGTGAACATGCCCTTTCCCAACTACTTTGGCACGTGTTGCAGCCATGAAATTCAAAGTTAATTATTATTATTTGCCCCCAAAAAAATAAAGTTTATGAGTTTGAACATTAAATATGTTGTCTTTGTAGTGCATTCAATTGAATGTGGGTTGAAAAGGATTTGCAAATCATTGTAGTCCGTTTATATTTACATCTAACACAATTTCCCAACTCATATGGAAACGGGGTTTGTACATGGCATTGCCATATATTCAGAGGTGGGTAGTAACGCGCTACATTTACTCCGTTACATCTACTTGAGTAACTTTTGGGATAAATTGTACTTCTAAGAGTAGTTTTAATGCAACATACTTTTACTTTTACGTAAGTATATTTATAGAGAAGGAACGCTACTTTTACTCCGCTACTTTTATCTACATTCAGCTCGCTACTCGCTACTAATTTTTATCGATCTGTTAATGCACGCTTTGTTTGTTTTGGTCTGTCAGACAGACCTTCAAAGTGCCTGCCTTACTGGTGACGTTTCACTTCGTTCCACCAATCAGATGCAGTCACTGGAGACGTTGGACCAATCAAACAGAGCCAGGCGGTCACATGACCTGACTTAAACAAGTTGAAAAACTTATTGGGGTGTTACCATTTAGTGGTCAATTGTACGGAATATGTACTGTACTGTGCAATCTAATAATAAAAGTTCAAATCAATCAATCAAAAGTGTGAAGGAAAAAAGATACTTGTTTTATTTCAACCGTACCGTCAAAAGCCTCAAGACTGACCGCACATGAGGACGTTCCTGTCTTCACAATAAAAGTGCCGCGCCATCGCGCCTGCGCTTTCAAAACAAGAGTCTCCGAAAGCCAGCGTAAACAAGCTAGCAAGCTACGGAGTTTGACACCAATATATTTCTTGTAAAGTGTATAAAAACGATTATGGAAGCTGGACAAATAGGATGCCAAAAACCCACCACTTTCATGTGGTATTAAGACAGAAAGGAGGAACTTTTCTTCTCCATTTGAAAACGTGGACGTTATCATCACGACTGTCTGATTACAATCAACGCAAGTCATCAGAATCAGGTAATACACCAACTTATATTCTAGTCTTCATTAAAGAAAGGAATCTATATGTGTTAAACATGCATGTATATTCATTAAAACACCTTTAACATGTAAACAAAAACAGCAAAATAAATACTTATAAATTATATACTGTATATATCAATGTATATGTATGTATGTATGTATATATATATATGATATGAGTGTGTATGTTACTCATCAGTTACTCAGTACTTGAGTAGTTTTTTCACAACATACTTTTTACTTTTACTCAAGTAAATATTTGGGTGACTACTCCTTACTTTTACTTGAGTAATACATCTCTAAAGTAACAGTACTCTTACTTGAGTACAATTTCTGGCTACTCTACCCACCTCTGCATATATTATGTTAGGCAGACCTATGCTGATGCTAACGGGGGGAAAAAAGCTCGATTAAATCAATGACACTATTTATTATTATCAAAGTGAAGTTTTAATGCCATAACTTGGTTGTTGATGTGTTAAAACGTTTCGAGATGTCTGCAATATTTAGGCCTTAATCAATCTAGCATTAAAAGATTACAGTTGGTACAAAATGCGGCTGCTAGACTTTTGACAAGAACAAGAAAGTTTGATCATATTACGCCTATACTGTATATACCTTTATATACATATATACATATATATATACCTATACTGGCTCACCTGCACTGGCTTCCTGTGCACTTAAGATGCGACTTTAAGGTTTTACTACTTACGTATAAAATACTACACGGTCTAGCTCCAGCCTATCTTACCGATTGTATTGTACCATATGTCCCGGCAAGAAATCTGCGTTCAAGGAACTCCGGCTTATTAGTGATTCCCAGAGCCCAAAAAAAGTCTGCGGGCTGTAGAGCGTTTTCTATTCGGGCTCCAGCACTATGGAATGCCCTCCCGGTAACAATTAGAGATGCTACCTCAGTAGAAACATTTAAGTCCCATCTCAAAACTCATTTGTATACTCAAGCCTTTGAATAGCACCCCTTTTTTTTTAGACCAGTTGATCTGCCGTTTCTTTTCTTTTCTCCTCTGCTCCCCCCTATCCCTTGTGGAGGGGAAGACACACAGATCCGGTGGCCATGGATGGGGTGCCGGCTGTCCGGGGTCGGGACCCGGGACCTGTATATTGGTTGGGAACATCTCTGCGCTGCTGACCCGTCTCCGCTCGGGATGGTTTCCTGCTGACCCCACTGTGGACTGGACTCTTACTGTTATGCTGGATCCACTATGGACTGGACTCTCACAATATTATGCTAGACCCCCTCGACATCCATTGCATTCGGTCTCCCTAGAGGGGGGGGGGTTACCCACATATCCGGTCCTCTCCAAGGTTTCTCATAGTCATTCACATCGACGTCCCACTGGGGTGAGTTTTTCCTTGCCCTTATGTGGGCTATACCGAGGATGTCGTTGTGGCTTGTGCAGCCCTTTGAGACACTTGTGATTTAGGGCTATATAAATAAACATTGATTGATTGATTGATTGAATCTAGACAAGCAAGCGAGCTAACAGCAACAAGCTAACAGGCTTTGAACTGCTAGAAAACTCGCCTCAGTCTTTCGCTCGGTTCTTTATTTCTTTTTAGTTATTACGTCGTAGTTACCCGGCGGCGTTTAAAGTACGGCGTTTTTTGGTAACTATTCGACTTTTCCCCCCACTTTATTTTCCGCACCGACTGCGGCCTGTTGAGCTCCCAGAAGCCTGAACCGGAGTGTCCATTTTAATCTGAGCAGGCTAACAAGTACCTGGTAGGGCTGAGAGTCTCTTCGGTCACACCTGCAATGGTGAAAGAAAATAATACGTCAATAAAACAGTCAGCAATGAGAAACAATTCGAAGTGAATGTGGAACTTTCCAGACACTTATTTTGCTTTCAGTTAAAAAAAAAAAAAAAATTAAAAAAAAATGGCGGCTTGTCAAGCGTAGCTAGTATGTGGGAAGGCAAAATCTTAATAAGTAATAAAAAATATATTTACCCATCGCCGAGTCTCGGTTGTTTCCTCGCATACATTACCATCAATGCCGTATTAGTGTGTTTAGAGTGGGATGCGAAAGACTGATAACGGCACTGTGTTTCCTCTGGGCTGGAATGATTGCAGCTTAGTACTTCAATGTTGTCGGCAGCTATAAGAGCGCCCTCTCTCGGTCAGTACCTTCCATGTCTCGTCCTGCCTTGTTTTCGACCCCCGTCTGACGTCACAACGTAGCAGTGCGGCGCTGAGCTGGGTTGCCAGACGCACCCACTACATCATTTTCTAGCAAAATATGTACATATACGTGAGGCTTATTCAAACACCAGGAAAACACCAACATGATTATAAATTATCATCAACATTCATCCAACCTTTATTCATATAGTAAATAAATAGTGAATACGTCTACATAAATGGGTAAAAATACGTAAATCTGGCAACCGTATCCGGAAGCCCAACCTCTTCCGGTTGCGGCATTCGCTTTGACTCAAATCGATCAAAACGTTTCAAATGTGTAGTTTGGTCACAAGTGCGAGAATATAAATCGTTGATTTAAGTTGAACTCGTTCGATTGTGTCCATTTAAGGTAGCATGTTATAACTAACCGTAACGCAATCCTTTATAGAGCGATGACTTGGTGTAACAGCGACATCTAGTGGCAGTTGGTTGATATGGTCACTCATAGAAGGATTAACACAGTGGTTCTCAAACTTTTTTTGTCATCCCCCACTTTGGACAAGGGGGAGTTTTCAAGCCCCACCTGCCCCCATTGCCCCAACAGAGCGCTAATGCCAAGCTTTAACATTTTCAAATTTATTGAACATCAAGTAACATCAAGTTGTATACATTCAAACTCAATAACATAAAATAACATCAAGTTCAATAATAAATAAAATAACTGTGCAGCTGTGGTATAACTTGCCCATCCATCCATCCATTTTCTACCGCTTATTCCTTTTGGGGTCTATCTCAGCTACAATCGGGCGGGAGGCGGGGTACACCCTGGACAAGTCGCCACCTCATCGCAGGGCCAACACAGATAGACAGACAACATTCACACTCACATTCACACACTAGGGCCAATTTAGTGTTGCCAATCAACCTATCCCCAGGTGCATGTCTTTGGAGGTGGGAGGAAGCCGGAGTACCCGGAGGGAACCCACGCAGTCACGGGGAGGGCATGCAAACTCCACACAGAAAGTTCCCGAGCCCGGGATTGAACCCAAGACTACTCAGGACCTTCGTATTATGAGGCAGATGCACTAACCCCTCTTCCACCGTGCTGCCTGGTATAACTTGCATCAAGTTCAATAATAAATAAAATAACTTCCATCAAGTTCAATAAATAAAACAAAAGTGTTATAACTTGCATCAAGTTCAATAATAAATCAAAAAAAGTGTCATAACTTGCATCACGTTCAATAATAAATCAAAAAAGTGTTATAACTTGCATCAAGTTCAATAATAAATCAAATAAGTGTTATAACTTGCATCAAGTTCAATAATAAATCAAATAAAAGTGTTATAACTTGCATCAAGTTCAATAATAAATCAAATAAAAGTGTTATAACTTGCATCAAGTTCAATAATAAATCAAATAACTTCCATCAAGTTCAATAAATAAAACAAAAGTGTTATAACTTGCATCAAGTTCAATAATAAATCAAAAAAAGTGTTATAACTTGCATCACGTTCAATAATAAATCAAAAAAAGTGTTATAACGTGCATCAAGTTCAATAATAAATCAAAAAAAGTGTTGTAACTTGCATCACGTTCAATAATAAATCAAAAAAGTGTTATGACTTGCATCAAGTTCAATAATAAATAAAACAAAAGTGTTATAACTTGCATCAAGTTCAATAATAAATCAAAAATGTGTTATAACTTGCATCAAGTTCAATAATAAATCAAATAAAAGTGTTATAACTTGCATTTAGTTCAATAATAAATCAAATAACTTGCATCAAGTTCAATAATAAATCAAAAATGTGTTATAACTTGCATCAAGTTCAATACTAAATCAAATAAAAGTGTTATAACTTGCATCAAGTTCAATAATAAATCAAATAACTTGCATCAAGTTCAATAATAAATCAAAAAAGTGTTATAACTTGCATCAAGTTCAATAATAAATAAAACAAAAGTGTTATAACTTGCATCAAGTACAATAATAAATCAAATAAAAGTGTTATAACTTGCATCAAGTTCAATAATAAATCAAATAACTTGCATCAAGTTCAATAATAAATAAAACAAGTGTTATAACCTGCATCAAGTTCAATAATAAATCAAATAAAAGTGTTATAACTTGCATCAAGTTCAATAATAAATCAAAAATGTGTTATAACTTGCATCAAGTTCAATACTAAATCAAATAAAAGTGTTATAACTTGCATCAAGTTCAATAATAAATCAAATAACTTGCATCAAGTTCAATAATAAATCAAATAAAAGTGCCACTTTGCAATCTCTGCAAAAAAAAAGGAGGAGCTATGCATTTGGCAAGACAGGGCAAGTGACAGCACTTTCCCCCAGGTGAGCCACCTTGCTTCACTGTGAAACAGCACGGCTGTATGATCAGCTCCCATTTCCTCACACAGTGCAGAGAACAGTCGCACTTTCAGTGGTCGTGTTTTGATCAAATTTACCGCGCTCACAACATCTGTTAAAACCTCATTGAGTTCGGGGCTGAGCTGCCTTGACGTGAGTGCTTCCCGGTGAATGACACAGTGTGTGCCCGTCAGATTTTTGTTTCTCTGCAGGCGCTGGCTCTGGCTCGACGACCTTTGAGGTGCGAGTCACAAATGTATATATTTGTGTAATTGTGATCCACACATTAGCCTGCTACCCATCCGCGCGAAAGTTTGTTCCGCTTAGCCCCGCCCCCATTAGTTACTGTTGCTATGTCTGTCAAACTTTCGCTCCTACCGAGAAATTTAAAGCCTACAGTAAAAATAAGTACCGGTAATTTCCATTTATTGATATAGTGGATTTCACAGACAGACTCACAAAGTGATTTACAGTGTGTATAGAAAATGAAAGCATCGTAAAAAAAAAAATCTAAGAATATAATAATAAAAAAAAAAATTTAAAGTGAAATTTCCTCCCGTTCCTCGCGCCCCACCTGTCATGTCTCTATTCCCCACCAGTGGGGCGCGCCCCACACTTTGAGAAACGCTGGATTAACCCATGTTGTGTCTGATATATATTTTTTAGGGGTGTGGGGAAAAATCGATTAAATTTCAAATCGCGATTCTCACGTTGTACGATTCCGTATCGATTCTCATTTTTCAAAAATCGATTTTTATATATACATATAATACATATATATACAAGAATCTGCTGCAAAATTCGAGTCTGCCACAGATTTTTTTAACTGAACTCGCAGGCCACCAGTTGAATAGCCCAAATGATGAAAAAGAGAGGACCTAAAATGGAACCTTGAGGAACACCACTAGTATTTAATTTTTTTCATTTACTTTTTATTTATCTCCTTCATTGATGTGCATCTTTGATCGATAGACAATTATACCACAATTTTTCAATTTTACATTTTCACACAAATGCCTGAGAAGGAGCAGGATGAAGAAAAATCTCTTATTTTCCTGCCCCCTTCAACGTAAAAAAAATATTTTTTTTTTTTTTTTTTTTTTTAACACCAAATTATTTAGGGGGGCTTAAGAATATTTTAGGGGGGCTTGAGCCCCCCTAAAATAGGCCTAGCAACGCCAATGGCAGCAGGCTCATAATAAATACATGAATTTTGGTATAGATGCATGTTAATGTTAAAAGTTGACGTATGAGCAGTAATAATATGGGCCTGCTTGCAATGCAGCAGGCCCATAATAAATACATGAGTTTTGGTGTAGACGCATGTTAATGTTAAAATTTGACGTATGAGCAATAATAATATGGGCTGCTTGCAATGCAGCAGGCCCATAATAAATACATAAATTTTGGTGTAGACGCATGTTAATGTTAAAAGTTGAAGTATGAGCAATAATATTATGGGCCTGCTGCATAATAAATACATGAATTTTAGTGTAGAAAACCACATGTGTGAACGCTGCTCTGCAAACAAACCCAAATAGAATAGGTAGTAACTGAGTGCATCCTTGAGGGGGCGCTATCTAACCAGCTGTCATTTAGGGTGGCGAAGCATATAATCGGATTTCTATCACCAGTTCATCCATTTAACTTGTTCACGATAAAGGCATATTCGGTAATGTTCTAGGAACCGAAAACATGACGTGTTTAATAATATAATACTTGAATGGTTGAGCTGAATAAATTATGTTAATGCTTGCCTGTGATTGGCTGGACATCGCACCAATGAAAATGACGCCTTTAAGATAAGAGCCCGCCTTTTAAAGGCACAGGCCAATGAACAAACAGATTGGGCGGTCCCCGTGGCGACACCGACTGCAGATCAGCTTTGTGTGCCCCCCGTGTCCTACAAGTAACGTAGTATCAAAACCAACAAACTGCTCCCAAGTCAGCATCTGGGGAAAAAAAAAAAAAAAGAAGATAAATCCCGTTTGACCGAGACCGAACAGTTTGAACTCTCGTTCC
>NC_084554.2:4100000-4147500 GCF_033978685.3 Nerophis lumbriciformis | reverse complement strand
TAAATAAAAGCCATGCCTTTTGAAAAAACTGGCCTACATTTATTTTTTCCTCTTCATTTTAAATTAAAAAAAAAATCGGTAAAAGGAAAAATAATCTATAGATTAATCGAAAAAAATAATCTATAGATTAACCGATTAATCGAAAAAAATAATCTATAGATTAATCGATAGAAAAATAATCGTTAGCTGCAGCCCTATATGTGATATGTATATTTATTTGATTTCATTCCGTGTAAGGATGTACAATTTCATATCACGACCAAAATGATCATTATTATTGCAGTATTGTTGAATGTGTTCAAAAAGTACTTATGTAGAACACACTGATATCAAATCAAAGCAATGTGTTTTTTTAGATTGTGGAAAGACGTTCATGTCTCTTGTTTTCATGTTAGTATTTCAGTCCGTGAGTTTTACCAGAGTTCAGTTTTTGTCCACGTTTCTTTGATCATTTTCATTTTAAACGGTTATTGCTATTTTCTTTTGTCGTTCCATCCCTATTTCAGAGTTTTCAAAACATTGACCCATTTAGCAACACTTACCAATCTCCATACTTTTGCTCCATGGGTTTAAACCAACCATGCTGCCGCCACATGTTGTTTATCTTGGTGTTGGATACTACTGTAGTCGTGTTGTTGTCTCACTCAAGAAGTTGTTCCTTGTTAATGTTGTACCACGGTGTGCAGAGACAAAAACACACGTAGGGAAGTCTTTACAGAGGCTCACATGATGCCTGATGTTGGGAAAAGGTGTCTACTTAGCTCCCGACATTGCTCACATTCCTAAGGTTTTCTGTCCGACTTGGAGGGTCCCTGATTTGGAGGAAAGATGTGTGGGGAAACGGTATGCGAGGCGGTTTCAGTTTCTGCAGGAACACAGTTGTTTTGCTACAGAAGCGAAGGAAGACCACGTTCCTGTCCATAATATTGTGAGAGTCCAGTCCATAGTGGATCTAACATAATAGTGAGAGTCCAGTCCATAGTGGATCTAACATAATAGTGAGAGTCCAGTCCATAGTGGATCTAACATAATAGTGAGAGTCCAGTCCATAGTGGATCTAACATAATAGTTAGAGAGTCCAGTCCATAGTGGATCTAACATAATAGTGTGAGAGTCCAGTCCATAGTGGATTTAACATAATAGTGTGAGTCCAGTCCATAGTGGATCTAACATAATAGTGAAAGTCCAGTCCATAGTGGATCTAACATAATAGTGAAAGTCCAGTCCATAGTGGATCTAACATAATACTGTGAGAGTCCAGTCCATAGTGGATCTAACATAATAGTGAGAGTCTAGTCCATAGTGGATCTAACATAATAGTGAGAGAGTCCAGTCCATAGTGGATCTAACATAATAGTGAGAGAGTCAAGTCCATAGTGGATCCAGCATAATAGTGAGAGTCCAGTCCATAGTGGATGTAACATGATAGCGAGAGTCCAGTCCATAGTGGATCTAACATAATAGTGAGAGTCCAGTCCATAGTGGATCTAACATAATAGTGAGAGTCCAGTCCATAGTGGATCTAGCATAATATTGTGAGAGTCCAGTCCATAGTGGATCTAACATAATAGTGTGAGAGTCCAGTCCATAGTGGATCTAACATAATAGTGTGAGAGTCCAGTCCATAGTGGATCCAACATAATAGTGAGAGTCCAGTCCATAGTGGATCTAACATAATAGTGAGAGTCCAGTCCATAGTGGATCAAACATAATAGTGTGAGAGTCCAGTCCATAGTGGATCCAGCATAATAGTGAGAGTCCAGTCCATAGTGAATGTAACATAATAGTGAGAGTCCAGTCCATAGTGGATCTAACATGATAGTGAGAGTCCAGTCCATAGTGGATCTAACATAATAGTGAGAGTCCAGTCCATAGTGGATCCAACATAATAGTGAGAGTCCAGTCCATAGTGGATGTAACATAATAGTGTGAGAGTCCAGTCCATAATGGATCTAACATACTAGTGAAAGTCCAGTCCATAGTGGATTTAACATAATAGTGTGAGAGTCCAGTCCATAGTGGATCTAACATAATAGTGAGAGTCCAGTCCATAGTGGATCTAACATAATAGTGAGAGTCCAGTCCATAGTGGATCTAACATAATAGTGTGAGAGTCCAGTCCATAGTGGATCTAACATAATAGTGAGAGTCCAGTCCATAGTGGATCTAACATAATAGTGAGAGTCCAGTCCATAGTGGGGCAAGCAGGAAACCATCCCGAGCGGAGACAGGTCAGCAGCGCAAAGACGTCCCCAACCGATGCACAGGCAAGCGGTCCACCCCGGGTCTTGACTTTTGACAGCCAGCGCTTCATCCACACGGCGTGGCGCAGTTGGGAGAGTGGCCGGGCCAGCAACCTGAGGGTTCACGGTTCAATCCCCACCTTCTACCAACCTCGTCATGCCCGTTGTGTCCTTGAGCAAGACACTTCACCCTTGCTCCTGATTGGTGGTGGTTAGCGCCTTGCATGGCAGCTCCCGCCATCAGTGTGTGAATGTGTGTGTGAAAGGGTGAATGTGGAAATAGTTTCAAAGCGCTTTGAGTACCTTGAAGGTAGAAAGTCTAACCCATACATATTTTGGAACGACCACTTTTAGCTCCGAATACGGGCGGGCCTGCATCAGCTACAGAAAACTGTAAGGCCATTTTATATTGTGTAGCATGTTTTTGGTAGCATATTCATCTCAAATCGTGTTTGGGTTCCAAACGGTACGATTGTACGACCACGTGTGTGAAATGGACTCCAAAAAAAGGAATTGTGGGAGACTCAAGTTCAGACCTGCCTCTGCCACTTTCGTGAACAACGTGTCTTACCAAGGTTTGCGTAACTCCATCCATCCATCCATCTTCTTCCGCTTATCCGAGGTCGGGTCGCGGGGGCAGCAGCCTAAGCAGGGAAGCCCAGACTTCCCTCTCCCCAGTCACTTCGTCCAGCTCTTCCTGTGGGACACCGAGGCGTTCCCAGGCCAGCCGGGAGACATAGTCTTCCCAACGTGTCCTGGGTCTTCCCCGCGGCCTCCTACCGGTCGGACGTGCCCTAAACACCTCCCTAGGGAGGCGTTCGGGTGGCATCCTGACCAGATGCCCGAACCACCTCATCTGGCTCCTCTCGATGTGGAGGAGCAGCGGCTTTACTTTAAGCTCCCCCTGGATGGCAGAGCTTCTCACCCTATCTCTAAGGGAGAGCCCCGCCACCCGGCGGAGGAAACTCATTTCGGCCGCTTGTACCCGTGATCTTGTCCTTTCGGTCATAACCCAAAGCTCATGACCATAGGTGAGGATGGGAACGTAGATCGGCCGGTAAATTGAGAGCTTTGCCTTCCGGCTCAGCTCCTTCTTCACCACAACGGATCGATACAGCGTCCGCATTACTGAAGACGCCGCACCGATCCGCCTGTCGATCTCACGATCCACTCTTCCCTCACTCGTGAACAAGACTCCGAGGTACTTGAACTCCTCCACTTGGGGGCAAGATCTCCTCCCCAACCCGGAGATGGCACTCCACCCTTTTCCGGGCGAGAACCATGGACTCGGACTTGGAGATGCTGATTCTCATCCCAGTCGCTTCACACTCGGCTGCGAACCGATCCAGTGAGAGCTGAAGATCCTGACCAGATGAAGCCATCAGGACCACATCATCTGCAAAAAGCAGAGACCTAATCCTGCAGCCACCAAACCAGATCCCCTCAACGCCTTGACTGCGCCTAGAAATTCTGTCCATAAAAGTTATGAACAGAATTGGTGACAAAGGGCAGCCTTGGCGGAGTCCAACTCTCACTGGAAACGTGTCCGACTTACTGCCGGCAATGCGGACCAAGCTCTGGCACTGAGCATAAAGGGAGCGGACTGCCACAATCAGACAGTCCGATACCCCATACTCTCTGAGCACTCCCCACAGGACTTCCCGAGGGACACGGTCGAATGCCTTCTCCAAGTCCACAAAGCACATGTAGACTGGTTGGGAAAACTCCCATGCACCCTCAAGGACCCTGCCGAGAGTATAGAGCTGGTCCACAGTTCCACGACCAGGACGAAAACCACACTGTTCCTCCTGAATCCGAGGTTCGACTATCCGGCGTAGCCTCCTCTCCAGTACACCTGAATAGACCTTACCGGGAAGGCTGAGGAGTGTGAGGTTTGCGTAACTAAATCTTCCAAATGTTTTTGTTGATGTGGCTCCCTCCACACATCCCTCACTACGACCAGTCCCAGTGTGTGTCTCTTCACAAGACGCAACATCCTCGGAGAAAACTGAGCCAGAACAGGACAATTGTGTTCTATTTGTGGCTCTCCCCAGTCAATCCCAGTGACCGCACACGTTGTTGATTTGTGTGAGAGTTTTGTGCTCAAGTTTATGAGCGTTTGTCTGAAAGCCTCAACACGGTCAGTGCCAAGTCTGTGGACAAAGAATTCATGACTGGTGCTACTTCACCCCAAAGCCCTGAGTTTTCTTCAGCAGCTTTGCTAATGATCCTGACGCCGCTATCTTGGTATGAAGTGCCTCTTTTCTTTAAAGTTGGATCTCTAACTCAGCCTTGTGATGGACCTTTATTTTGTTAAAGATTACAACAGGGTGAAGGTGCATCCCTGACGAACTACAGACTGTAATTAATGAAATGTGTATATTGAGGGAGCATCAATGTGTCTTTAGGTGCCACTCACCTGCAAGTGGTCCATCCAGATTACGTTTTTCAATCCTCAGTAGAGGAATCATGCGGCAAGGACTGGGATTAAAGGCTTCACCAGTTCTATTGGCATCAAAACAGGCCCAGAGCATAATACTACCACCACCATGCTTGATGGTGTTCCTGGGATTAAAGGCCTCACCTTTTCTCATCCAAACATATTGCTGGGTATTGTGGCCAAACAGCTCCATTTTTGTTTCATCTGACCACAGAACTTTCCTCCAGAAGGTCTTATCTTTGTCCATGTGATGTCAGAACCGGAGGGTGTGTTCTAACTATCGTGGGATAACACTCCTCAGCCTTCCCGGTAAGGTCTATTCAGGTGTAATGACGAGGAGGCTACGCCGGATAGTCGAACCTCGGATTCAGTAGGAACAGTGTGGTTTTCGTCCTGGTCGTGGAACTGTGGACCAGCTCTATACTCTCGGCAGGGTCCTTGAGGGTGCATGGGAGTTTGCCCAACCAGTCTACATGTGTTTTGTGGACTTGGAGAAGGCATTCGACCGTGTCCCTCGGGAAGTCCTGTGGGGAGTGCTCAGAGAGTATGGGGTATCGGACTATCTGATTGTGGCAGTCCGCTCCCTGTATGATCAGTGCCAGAGCTTGGTCCGCATTGCCGGTAGTAAGTCGGACACGTTTCCAGTGAGGGTTGGACTCCGCCAAGGCTGCCCTTTGTCACCGATTCTGTTCATAACTTTTATGGACAGAATTTCTAGGCGCAGTCAAGGCGTTGAGGGGATCTGGTTTGGTGGCTGCAGGATTAGGTCTCTGCTTTTTGCAGATGATGTGGTCCTGATGGCTTCGTCTGGCCAGGATCTTCAGCTCTCACTGGATTGGTTCGCGACTGGGATGAGAATCAGCACCTCCAAGTCCGAGTCCATGGTTCTCGCCCGGAAAAGGGTGGAGTGCCATCTCCGGGTTGGGGAGGAGATCTTGCCCCAAGTGGAGGAGTTCAAGTACCTCGGAGTCTTGTTCACGAGTGAGGGAAGAGTGGATCGTGAGATCGACAGGCGGATCGGTGCGGCGTCTTCAGTAATGCGGACGCTGTATCGATCCGTTGTGGTGAAGAAGGAAGGCAAAGCTCTCAATTTACCGGTCGATCTACGTTCCCATCCTCACCTATGGTCATGAGCTTTGGGTTATGACCGAAAGGACAAGATCACGGGTACAAGCGGCTGAAATTAGTTTCCTCCGCCGGGTGGCGGGGCTCTCCCTTAGAGATAGGGTGAGAAGCTCTGCCATCCGGGAGGAGCTCAAAGTAAAGCCGCTGCTCCTCCACATGGAGAGGAGCCAGATGAGGTGGTTCGGGCATGTGGTCAGGATTCCACCCGAACGCCTCCCTAGGGAGGTGTTTAGGGCACGTCCGACCGGTAGGAGGCCGCGGGGAAGACCCAGGACACGTTGGGAAGACTATGTCTCCCGGCTGGCCTGGGAACGCCTCGGGGTCCCACGGGGAGAGCTGGACGAAGTGGCTGGGGAGAGGGAAGTCTGGGCTTCCCTGCTTAGGCTGCTGCCCCCGCGACCCGACCTCGGATAAGCGGAAGAAGATGGATGGATGGATGGATATGTATGTGTACATATGTGTATATTTATATGTATGGATATACCGGCCCCCAGACACATTTTTTTTTCTATAAATTTGGCACCCCCGAGTCAAAATAATTGCCCAAGCCTCTGCTTTAGACCCTGTCAGACTTTCTTCAGACCTGATACTGTCTGTGGACCCTCCACTACCCTCTCTTTGTAATTAAGTCTGGAAAACCTCTGATCTGTCTGAAGATATTCTTATCCCGTCTGATGACTCATGAGGCTGTCTGTCCAAAGACCTGCAATTTCCCTTTATCCGATACTGTGTGGAGAGACTCCACTGCAGCATTCTCTGTGGATCCAATAGAGTCTGGGTCTGCCCTGTAAACATCTGATCTGCCTGAAGACATTTTGTTAAAGTCTGTTTTTGTCTATAGGCCCTATGGCAGTGTTTTTCAACCTTTTTTGAGCCAAGGCACGTTTTTTTGCGTTGAAAAAATGCGGAGGCACACCACCAGCAGAAATCATTAAAAAACTAAACTCAGTTGACAGTAAAAAGTTGTTGGATATGACTTTAAAGCATGCATCAATATAGCTCTTGTCTCAAAGTAGGTGTACTGTCACCACCTGTCACATCACACCCTGACTTATTTGGACTTTTTTGCGGTTTTCCTGTGTGTAGTGTTTTAGTTCTTGTCTTGCGCTCCTATTTTGGTGGCTTTTTCTTTTTTTTTCTGTATTTTCCTGTAGCAGTTTCATGTTTCTGAGCGATATTTCCCCGCATCGATTTTGTTTTTAATCCTTTTTTGTGGGGACATTGTCGATTGTCATGTCGTGTTCGGATGTACATTGTGGACGCCGTCTTTGCTCCACAGTAAGTCTTTGCTGTCGTCCAGCATTCTGTTTTTGTTTACTTTATAGCCAGTTCAGTTTTAGTTTCGTTCTGCATAGTCTTCCCTAAGCTTCAGTGCCTTTTCTTGTCATGTCATGTTCGGATGTACATTGTGGACGCCGTCTTTGCTCCACAGTAAGTCTTTGCTGTCGTCCAGCATTCTGTTTTTGTTTACTTTATAGCCAGTTCAGTTTTAGTTTCGTTCTGCATAGTCTTCCCTAAGCTTCAGTGCCTTTTCTTGTCATGTCATGTTCGGATGTACATTGTGGACGCCGTCTTTGCTCCACAGTAAGTCTTTGCTGTCGTCCAGCATTCTGTTTTTGTTTACTTTATAGCCAGTTCAGTTTTAGTTTTGTTCTGCATAGTCTTCCCTAAGCTTCAGTGCCTTTTTTTTGTCATGTTATGTTCGGATGTACGTTGTGGACGCCATCTTCATACTTGCCAACCCTCCCGGATTTTCCGGGAGACTCCCGAAATTCGGCGCCTCTCCCGAAAACCTCCCGGGACAAATTTTCTCCCGAAAATCTCCCGAAATTCAGGCGGAGCTGGAGGCCACGCCCCCTCCAGAGTGACGTGTTGACAGCCTGTTCACACGTCCGCTTTCCCACAATATAAACAGCTAATGATGGAGGGCGAGTTCTTGGCTTCTTATGTGGGTTTATTGTTAGGCAGTTTCATTAACGTCCTCCCAGCGCGGTAACAACACACAACAACAGCAGTCAAGTTTTCGTCTACCGTAAAGCAGTTCGTCTGCCGTAAACAGCAATGTTGTGACACTTTTAAACAGGACAATACTGCCATCTACTGTACATGCATATGTGACCCACCCATAATGTGTCACATTTTTGTGTTGATTTATTTATTTTTATTTTGTGGTTTGAATTCGTTTTTGGAGCTGTCATTACACATTTATCAGTATTCACATTGGTCAGTAGGGGGCAGTTGGGCGTTTCTTCCCAATTGAATGCTATCACCTGCAGACCGGAAGTGTCTTGTCATTCTGATGAGAGCGACCAGTCTGTGAACAATTGAAACGTCCTGTGTGCTTTTTCCTCCTGTATAACAGGTTAGTTTTGGTGAATCAACTCACTGAATAATATCCAACTTTATAAGTTTAAGTACACATTCTGATGGTGGAGCCTAACTCTAAAGTGTTTGTGAGTTGTAGTTTGTATTTGTGAATGAGTCCAGCGCACAGCTGCAGTAATCAATACAAAAAGGCGACGTGAGTGCGCAATGTTTGTATAGGAACTTCTGATCCTAATTCAGACTCCCAAATTAGAGCTCCCGTTTTCTTATTGATTTTATAATGTATATTTGTATAATGTGTGTGTTCTGAAAAAGTGACAGAGAATAGAACAAGGATGGACAATTCAACCCTTAACTCAACAATGAGTAGATGGGTGTAATGTGTGTGTATATGTGTAAATAAATGAACACTGAAATTCAAGTATTTATTTTATTTATTTATATATATATATATATATATATATATATATATATATATATATATATATATATATATATATATATATATATATATTTTTTTTTTTTTTACCCCAAATAGGTGAAATTAGATCATCTCACGGCACAGTGGTTGAAAGACACCGCCCTATGGTGCTGTGGTTAGACTGCATAGGGTTGTAAAGTTGGTTGTAGTTCAGCATGTGTGTGTGTGTCGGTGTGTGTGTGTGTGTGTGTGTGTGTGAACGAGCAAGACGGTGAAAGGGAATGAAAGCACCCTTTTGTATTTGATATTGAAAGCATGTTTTCAAGCTATTGATTGTGTGTTTATGTCTGTGTATGCATACATTAGAGCGGCATTCAAGCTCGTTAGGCTTTCCACTAATCTCTCCCTTTGCTGTTCATTAGAAGCAATTAAACTGTATCCATACCATTGCCTTAGTGCAGGGGTGTCAAACTCATTTTAGCTCAGGGGCCACATGGAGGAAAACCTATTCCCAAGTAGGCCGTACTGGTAAAATCATGGCGCGATAACTTAAGAATAAAGACTACGTCTTTGTCAAAAATAGAACAAGCATGTCACAGATGAACAACTTCTAGATTCATGGCTAAATCCTCCTACTATCCAGACGAGATGTAGGGGCGGCATGGTGTAGTGGGTAGAGCGGCTGTGCCAGAAACCCGAGGGTTGCAGGTTCACTCCCCGCCTCTTGCCATCCAAATCGCTGCCGTTGTGTCCTTGGGCAGGACACTTCACCCTTGCCCCCAGTGCCGCTTACACTGGTTGTTGAATGAATGATAGGTGGTGGTCCGAGGAGCCGTAGGCGCAAGCTGGTAGCCACGCTTCTGTCAGTCTACCTGGCTATGAAAGTAGCTTACCACCACCAGGTGTAAATAAATGATGGGTTCCCACTTCTCTGTTTGAGTGTCTAGAAAAGCGCTATAAAAATCTAATCAATTATTATTATTATTATTATAAATAGAGTCTTGTTTGCAGGATTTGGATGGTTATTTAGAGAGTTTTGTGAGCAAAATAGAGAGCCCCCATCGATTGATTGTTAGCGGACTTTTTATTTAGTTGTTTATTTACAGGGCTTCACGGTGGCAGAGGGGTTAGTGCATCTGCCTCACAATACGAAGGTCCTGAGTAGTCTTGGGTTCAATCCCGGGCTCGGGATCTTTCTGTGTGGAGTTTGCATGTCCTCCCCGTGACTGCGTGGGTTCCCTCCGGGTACTCCGGCTTCCTCCCACTTCCAAAGACATGCACCTGGGGATAGGTTGATTGGCAACACTAAATGGTCCCTAGTGTGTGAATGTGAGTGTGAATGTTGTCTGTCTATCTGTGTTGGCCCTGCGATGAGGTGGCGACTTGTCCAGGGTGTACCCCGCCTTCCGCCCGATTGTAGCTGAGATAGGCTCCAGCGCCCCCCGCGACCCCAAAGGGAATAAGCGGTAGAAAATGGATGGATGGATGGATGTTTATTTACAACTTATAACATTTCGTTGTGGACAATCAAAAATCCAAACCCCAAAACTCAAAATTGCGCTCTAGCGCCCCCTAGGAAGAAAACAGACAAAACTGCCTCTAACTCCCAGTAGGAATGTCGTAGAGACATGAAACAAAAAACTATATGTAGGTCTCATTTAGACCTACATTTCATACACTGACAACCCTCAAGCAAAAATCAACAGGAAGTTTGCAATTCCCCCTTCAAAACAAAAGTTGTGTAAAAACAGTCACCTTTTTTCAAACATTATCTCCTCTGAGCGCATTTGTCGTGTTGGCTTCAAATTAGCACAGGAGAGAGATTGAATCTGATTAAAAGTAGATGAAATAGTTTTAATTACTGCTCCGGTTTGGATTTTATGAGCCCTCAAAGTCGGTCCCGTCCATCGCTGCTTGCAGCTTTTAATTACTTTTATTTTTCATCTTCATTGCCGTAGTCCCGGTCCGCTTTGCTCTCGCCGAAAATGGAACCTTTTGTCCCCCAGTGGACCGTTGGGGTTCACAATGCCCGACACCAAAGGAGGGTATTTTTCCTGGTGAGGCACAATGCTCAAACAGAGATCATTGAAGCCGTCCTGCACATAAATTGGTATTGTAAGACACGGTTCATGTGCAGGAATGAAAAAAAGGTTTCATTCTCTCCCGCCCGTCGCGCGGCGCCTAAATATAAAACAGCCGGCCCCTCTTTTAAATTGTCTCTGAGCTCACCACTAATGATAGGCGCTCCTACGGACGGGGCCTTTAAGTTGCCTTCTCTGACTGTGGTGGAATGAAAGTGAGATATTTATAGTTAGGACGGGCGGTCACTGACAGGACGTGTGTGGTTTTTGAAACAGAGGGTTTGTGATAAAAATGCGTTGTCTCCATGAAACATGAAAGTAGCAGTAGAGTGGAAATACAAGTTACCTCTATATTGAAGCTATTATTATATATATATATATATATCGCATGTATGACACCGGTAGACTTACAAAGTGTGCGAGTAAACCCAAAAGTGAAGTTGTCACTTTTGGGTTTACTCGCACACTTTGTAAGTCTTCCGGTACAGGCTGGCGTAGGGGCGTGGTGATTGGCTCATGTGTTACCTAGGAGGTGTTTCCGTCTGTGGCGGCATGCTGATACAATTTCGCTGCGCTTGTTGAGGGATGACAGGTCTGGACGGTATATAATAAACAGTTTCTCTTTCAAGCATAGGTTGCATCTTTTATTACCACTATTGTAAGGTGTGCTGGATGCAAGAATTTGCCATGTTATTGAATATTCAACATTATTGTCTTTGAGGTCCCAAATGTGTTTGCTGAGTTCTGTGGTATTTCGCAGGTTTTTGTTCCTGAAAGAAGCCTTGTGATTGTTCCATCTGGTTTTAAACTCTCCCTCGGTTAAACCTACATATGTGTCGGATGTGTTAATGTCCTTGCGTGTTACCTTAGATTGGTAAACAACTGATGTTTGTAAGCACCCCCCCGTTGAGAGGGCAATCAGGTTTCTTGCGGCAGTTGCAGCCTTTGTTGGTTTTGGGGTCGCTCTGTCCGGGGGCCGACGGCTCATTTGCAATTGTTTTGTTGTGGTTTGAGATGATTTGTCGTATATTGTTCATACAGCTGTAGCTCAATGTAATGTTGTTCTTGTTGAATACTTTTCTTAGGGTGTTGCCTTTGGGGAAGTGTTTGTCAATCAGAGTGAGGAATTTGTGGCCAATATATATATATATATATATATATATATATATATATATATATATATAAGAAATAATTGACTTTCAGTGAATTCTAGCTGTAAATATACTCCTCCCCTCTTAACCACGCCCCCGCCCCAACCACGCCACCCCGCACCCACCCCCCGAAATTGGAGGTCTCAAGGTTGGCAAGTATGTTCATAGGTAATATTGTAAATCTCACTTTCTTTACTTTAATGTACATTTTGGCTGTCCCATTCAGTAAAAAAAAACTGTAAAATTCCATTCCGTTTTTTTTTTGAGTTGGTCTGTTTTTAGAACTCTATGGGACATTGTGACTTTTGGTATTAGTCTTCCTGGGAAAAAGTGGACATAAACACACATACTGTACAGCTAAATGTGTATATATCATTTATACACATTGGCCCCCCCCCCCAGACACATTTTTTCTCTCAATGTGGCCCCCCGAGTTAAAATATTTGCCTCTGGTTTAATGGATACAGTAAAACACAATTAAGCATATCAAGTCAACACTCTACTGCTACTTTAAACGAATGAGCATTATTGAGTATAATAGTGGTTGTGGGCTTTCAGCTTTGCAGTTGATTTCCATTTTTTCATCTTCTCTGTCTGTTCTGCAAAGCATGTCTTCGGCAGTTTTCCACAATCAGGGAGGATTTCATTGCGATTGCAAAGGAGCACCAGGGTTGAAAGGGTGACGAGGACTTGACTGTTTGGCATGCAGTGAACAGAGAGGCATTATAGGCCCGAGTAGGTCATTGATGCAACCATGACTACATGACTACATGTCTACCACGGTAAAGACACAGATCTACGTTCAGGAGGACAGATTCTTTCTTCAGAAAAAGAGGAAACATTGATATTACAACAACAACAAAATCCAAGACTAAACAAGTAGACTGTAATTAAAATCCTAAACTAAAGGTACTCTGTAGTTATAAAACTCTAGCGTCATGTTCTTGATTCCAGTCACTCTTGCGGGGTTTCTGCTTAACTCTTAACTGTGCTTTTTACTTTTATGAATTCAATGATTCTTCCACACATCTCTTATGGCTTAACTGCATGGTCCCAGGCACACCAGTCATCAATCAAGACCATTCAATCAATCAATCAATCAATGTTTACTTATATAGCCCTAAATCACCAGTGTCTCAAAGGGCTGCACAAGCCACAACCACGTCCTCGGTTCAGATCCCACACCAGGGCAAGAAAAAAACTCAACCCAATGGGACAATGAGAAACTTTGGAGAGGACCGCAGACGCCCCCAGGGCAACCGGTGCAATGGACGTCGAGTGGATCTAGCATAATATTGTGAGAGTCCAGTCCATAGTGGATCTAGCATAATATTGTGAGAGTCCAGTCCATAGTGGATCTAACATAATAGTGAGAGTCCAGTCCATAGTGGATCTAACATAATAGTGTGAGAGTCCAGTCCATAGTAGATCTAACATAATAGTGTGAGAGTCCAGTCCATAGTGGATCTAACATAATCGTGAGAGTCCAGTCCATAGTGGATCTAACATAATAGTGAGAGTCCAGTCCATAGTGGATCTAACATACTAGTGTGAGAGTCCAGTCCATAGTGGATCTAACATAATAGTGAGCGTCCAGTCCATAGTGGATCTAACATAATAGTGAGAGTCCAGTCCATAGTGGATCTAACATAATAGTGAGAGTCCAGTCCATAGTGGATCTAACATAATAGTGTGAGTCCAGTCCATAGTGGACCTAACATAATCGTGAGAGTCCAGTCCATAGTGGATCTAACATAATAATGAGAGTCCAGTCCATAGTGGATCTAACATAATAGTGAGAGTCCAGTCCATAGTGGATCTAACATAATAGTGTGAGAGTCCAGTCCATAGTGGATCTAACAAAATAGTGAGAGTCCAGTCCATAGTGGATCTAGCATAATAGTGGGAGTCCAGTCCATAGTGGATCTAACATAATAGTGTGAGAGTCCAGTCCATAGTGGATCTAACATAATAGTGAGAGTCCAGTCCATAGTGGATCTAACATAATAGTGAGAGTCCAGTCCATAGTGGATCTAACATAATAGTGTGAGAGTCCAGTCCATAGTGGATCTAACATAATAGTGTGAGAGTCCAGTCCATAGTGGATCTAACATAATAGTGAGAGTCCAGTCCATAGTTGATCTAACATAATAGTGTGAGAGTCCTGTCCATAGTTGATCTAACATAATAGTGTGACAGTCCTGTCCATAGTTGATCTAACATAATAGTGTGAGAGTCCAGTCCATAGTGGATCTTACATAATAGTGAGAGTCCAGTCCATAGTGGATCTAACTTAATAGTGAGAGTCCAGTCCATAGTGGATCTAACATAATAGTGTGAGAGTCCAGTCCATAGTGGATCTAACTTAATAGTGAGAGTCCAGTCCATAGTGGCTCTAACATAATAGTGTGAGAGTCCAGTCCATAGTGGAACTTACATAATAGTGTGAGAGTCCAGTCCATAGTGGATCTAACATAATAGTGTGAGAGTCCTGTCCATAGTGGATCTAACATAATAGTGTGAGAGTCCAGTCCATAGTGGATCTAACATAATAGTGATTATAATTCTTGTTGACGTCATGCAGGACAAAAAAAATAAATACAATTTAGAAACTCCGCCTTTTACGTTTAAGTTATTGCAGTAATTAAAACCTCAATACAATTCGATGTCGATTAATTGGGCAGTCCTACCTAGAGGTATGCAAACTGGTAAAGTTGGTCAGTACAGAATTGATTATCATACCTCGGTTTGACACCTGTGATTTAGAACCTCATGAATTGAAATCCAATTGATTTTGGGAAGTTGGCCATGACCCTCGGCAGGGTCCTTGAGGGTGCATGGGAGTTTGCCCAACCAGTCTACATGTGCTTTGTGGACTTGGAGAAGGCATTCGACCGTGTCCCCCGGGAAGTCCTGTGGGGAGTGTTTAGAGAGTATGGGGTAACGGACTGTCTTATTGTGGCAGTTCGCTCCGTGTATGATCAGTGTCAGAGCTTGGTCCGCATTGCCGGCAGTAAGTCGGACACGTTTCCAGTGAGGGTTGGACTCCGCCAAGGCTGCCCTTTGTCACCGATTCTGTTCATAATCTTTATGGACAGAATTTCTAGGCGCAGTCAAGGCGTTGAGGGGATCTGGTTTGGTGGCTGCAGGATTAGGTCTCTGCTATTTGCAGATGATGTGGTCCTGATGGCTTCCTCCGGCCAAGATCTTCAGCTCTCACTGGACAGGTTCGCAGCCGAGTGTGAAGCGACTGGGATGGGAATCAGCACCTCCAAGTCCGAGTCCACGGTTCTCTCCCGGAAAAGGGTGGAGTGCCATCTCCGGGTTGGGGAGGAGATCTTGCCCCAAGTGGAGGAGTTCAAGTACCTCGGAGTCTTGTTCACGAGTGAGGGAAGAGTGGATGGTGAGATCGACAGGCGGATCGGTGCGGCGTCTTCAGTAATGCGGACGTTGTATCGATCCGTTGTGGTGAAGAAGGAGCTGAGCCGGAGGGCAAAGCTCTCGATTTACCGGTCGATCTACGTTCCCATCCTCACCTATGGTCATGAGCTTTGGGTCATGACCGAAAGGACAAGATCACGGGTACAAGCGGCCGAAATGAGTTTCCTCCGCCGAGTGGCGGGGCTCTCCCTTAGAGATAGGGTGAGAAGCTCTGTCATTCGGGGGGAGCTCAAAGTAAAGCCGCTGCTCCTCCACATCGAGAGGAGCCAGATGAGGTGGTTCGGGCATCTGGTCAGGATGCCACCCGAACGCCTCCCTAGGAAGGTGTTTCGGGCACGTCCGACCGGTAGGAGGCCACGGGGAAGACCCAGGACACGCTGGGAAGACCATCTCTCCCGGCTGGCCTGGGAACGCCTCGGGATCCCCCGGGGGGAGCTGGACGAAGTGGCTGGGGAGAGGGAAGTCTGGGCTTCCCTGCTTAAGCTGCTGCCCCCGCGACCCGACCTCGGATAAGCGGAAGAAGATGGATGGATGGATGGATGGAAGTTGGCCATGAAACCTAACCCTAGTCTAGGCATCTGTGGTCTTCCTGAGACTTCCCCAGCCTGTCTGGCATTCAGACAGTTGAGGAATGCAAAGACTGAGGCTTGAACAAAGGAGATAGAAACGCTTTCTTGGTGCACGTATTTGCACCGTCTTTGTTCGTGTGTTCAGTTCTCTTGACTCAAAACTGAGCGTTTGATATCCGAAGGTATCGGGCCAGCTGGAGATTAATGGAGTGTGGAGATGTATCGGAGTGACGTCGACAGCTGCAGACATAAAACTCTGAATGAGTGAATGAGTCGCTGCCTAATGAAGTATGTCAGTGGTGGTGAGGTGTTGGTATCATTCACAGAAATACCCACCCTGGTCATGATAGGAGAGCCTCAGCTTCATCTTCTAGGGATGTGAACTTATGACTTACGATTCTAGGGCTTAATGATCAATTCAGAATATATTCTCAATTCCACACAAAATTGATGCTAATTGGTATAAAAAAATAGAATAAAACCTTTTCCAAACAGGTTACGACAAAATATTTTTAAGGAACCAATTTGGTTTTCCAGGAATACTACGGCATTTTCGAGGCGAGCTACAGAATTTCCCATAGCAAAATTATAGTACTTGATGCAATAATGGAGTATTTTCAATGGTGTTGTGAGTTTGTTGTGGTCGGTCAATCCCCTTTGCTTTGTGTATTCATGCAAGTATTTCGAACCATAAACGCTCATACATACGATAAATACCCTGCGTCAGGGGTCGGCAACCCAACACGCTGAAAGAGCCATATTGGAGCACAAATACGAAGAAAAAAAATCGGTCGAGAGCCGTAAACGATCAAAAGTCTTATATAAATGAAGACAACACATGATGTAAGTGTCTATATTAGCCTACTATCAAAATGACTTATATAAGTATTATAATGAAGAAAACACATGACGTAAGTGTCTAAATTAGCTATAATAGCCTACTATCAAAACAACTTTAAAAGTATTATGTGCGTGTTATAATGAAGACAACACATGATGTGTCTATATTAGCCTACTATCAAAATGACTTTAAAAGTCTTATATAAGTGTTGTAATGAAGGCAACACATGATGTAAGTGTCTATATTAGCTATATTAGCCTACTATCAAAATTACTTTAAAAGTCTGATATAAGTGTTACAATGAAGACAACAAATGACGTAAGTGTCTATATTAGCCTACTATCAAAATAACTTTAAAAGTCTTATATAAGTGTTATAATGAAGGCAACACATGATGTAAGTGTCTGTATTAGCCTACTATCAAAATGACTTTAAAAGTCTTATATAAGTGTTATAATGAAGGCAACACATGATGTAAGTGTCTATATTAGCCTACTATCAAAATGACTTTAAAAGTCTTATATAAGTGTTATAATGAAGGCAACACATGATGTAAGTGTCTATATTAGCTAAATTAGCCTACTATCAAAATGACTTCAAAAGTCTTATATAAGTGTTATAATGAAGACAACACATGACGTAAGTGTCTATGTTAGCTATATTAGCCTACTATCAAAATTACTTTAAAAGTCTTATATAAGTATTATAATGAAGGCAACACATGATGTAAGTGTCTATATTAGCCTACTATCAAAATGACTTTAAAAGTCTTATATAAGTGTTATAATGAAGGCAACACATGATGTAAGTGTCTATATTAGCCTACTATCAAAATGACTTTAAAAGTCTTATATAAGTGTTATAATGAAGGCAACACATGATGTAAGTGTCTATATTAGCCTACTATCAAAATGACTTTAAAAGTCTTATATAAGTGTTATAATGAAGGCAACACATGATGTAAGTGTCTATATTAGCCTACTATCAAAATTACTTTAAAAGTCTTATATAAGTGTTATAATGAAGGCAACACATGATGTAAATGTCTATGTTAGCCTACTATCAAAATGACTTTAAAAGTCTTATATAAGTGTTATAATGAAGACAACACATGATGTAAGTGTCTATATTAGCCTACTATCAAAATGACTTTAAAAGTCTTATATAAGTGTTATAATGAAGGCAACACATGATGTAAGTGTCTATATTAGCCTCCTATCAAAATGACTTTAAAAGTCTTATATAAGTGTTATAATGAAGACAACACATGATGTAAGTGTCTATATTAGCCTACAATCAAAATGACTTTAAAAGTCTTATATAAGTGTTATAATGAAGACAACACATGATGTAAGTGTCTATATTAGCCCACTATCAAAATGACTTTAAACGTCTTATATAAGTGTTATAATGAAGGCAACACATGATGTAAGTGTCTATATTAGCCTACTATCAAAATGACTTTAAAAGTCTTATATAAGTGTTATAATGAAGGCAACACATGATGTAAGTGTCTAAATTAGCTATAATAGCCTACTATCAAAACGACTTTAAAAGTCTTATATAAGTGTTATAATGAAGGCAACACATGATGTAAGTGTCTATATTAGCTAAATTAGCCTACTATCAAAATGACTTTAAAAGTCTTATATAAGTGTTATAATGAAGGCAACACATGATGTAAGTGTCTATATTAGTCTACTATCAAAATTACTTTAAAAGTCTTATATAAGTGTTATAATGAAGACAACACATGATGTAAGTGTCTAAATTAGCTATATTAGCCTACTATCAAAATGACTTTAAACATCGTATATAAGTGTTATAATGAAGACAACACATGATGTAGTAGTCTATATTAGCTATATTAGCCTACTATCAAAATGACTTTAAAAGACTTATATAAGTGTTATAATGAAGGCAACACATGATGTAAGTGTCCATATTAGCCTACTATCAAAATGACTTTAAAAGTCTTATATAAGTGTTATAATGAAGGCAACACATGATCTAAGTGTCTATATTAGCCTACTATCAAATGACTTTAAAAGTCTTATATAAGTGTTATATTGAAGACAACACATGATGTAAGTGTCTATATTAGTTATATTAGCCTACTATCAAAATTACTTTAAAAGTCTGATATAAGTGTTATAATGAAGACAACACATGATGTAAGTGTCTATATTAGCTATATTAGTCTACTATCAAAATGACTTTACAAGTCTTATATAAGTTTTATAATGAAGGCAACACATGATGTAAGTGTCTATATTAGCCTACTATCAAAATGACTTTAAAAGTCTTATATAAGTATTATAATGAAGGCAACACATGATGTAAGTGTCTAAATTAGCTATATTAGCCTACTATCAAAATGACTTTAAAAGTCTTATATAAGTGTTATAATGAAGACAACACATGATGCTAGTGTCTATATTAGCTATATTAGCCTACTATCAAAATGACTTTAAAAGTCTGATATAAGTGTTATAATGAAGACAACACATGATGTAAGTGTCTATATTAGCCTACTATCAAAATGACTTTAAAAGTCTTATATAAGTGTTATAATGAAGACAACACATGATGTAAGTGTCTAAATTAGCTATATTAGCCTACTATCAAAATGACTTTAAACATCGTATATAAGTGTTATAATGAAGACAACACATGATGTAGTAGTCTATATTAGCTATATTAGCCTACTATCAAAATGACTTTAAAAGACTTATATAAGTGTTATAATGAAGGCAACACATGATGTAAGTGTCCATATTAGCCTACTATCAAAATGACTTTAAAAGTCTTATATAAGTGTTATAATGAAGGCAACACATGATCTAAGTGTCTATATTAGCCTACTATCAAATGACTTTAAAAGTCTTATATAAGTGTTATATTGAAGACAACACATGATGTAAGTGTCTATATTAGTTATATTAGCCTACTATCAAAATTACTTTAAAAGTCTGATATAAGTGTTATAATGAAGACAACACATGATGTAAGTGTCTATATTAGCTATATTAGTCTACTATCAAAATGACTTTACAAGTCTTATATAAGTTTTATAATGAAGGCAACACATGATGTAAGTGTCTATATTAGCCTACTATCAAAATGACTTTAAAAGTCTTATATAAGTATTATAATGAAGGCAACACATGATGTAAGTGTCTATATTAGTTATATTAGCCTACTATCAAAATTACTTTAAAAGTCTGATATAAGTGTTATAATGAAGACAACACATGATGTAAGTGTCTATATTAGCTATATTAGTCTACTATCAAAATGACTTTACAAGTCTTATATAAGTTTTATAATGAAGGCAACACATGATGTAAGTGTCTATATTAGCCTACTATCAAAATGACTTTAAAAGTCTTATATAAGTGTTATAATGAAGGCAACACATGATGTAAGTGTCTAAATTAGCTATAATAGCCTACTATCAAAACGACTTTAAAAGTCTTATATAAGTGTTATAATGAAGGCAACACATGATGTAAGTGTCTATATTAGCTAAATTAGCCTACTATCAAAATGACTTTAAAAGTCTTATATAAGTGTTATAATGAAGGCAACACATGATGTAAGTGTCTATATTAGTCTACTATCAAAATTACTTTAAAAGTCTTATATAAGTGTTATAATGAAGACAACACATGATGTAAGTGTCTAAATTAGCTATATTAGCCTACTATCAAAATGACTTTAAACATCGTATATAAGTGTTATAATGAAGACAACACATGATGTAGTAGTCTATATTAGCTATATTAGCCTACTATCAAAATGACTTTAAAAGACTTATATAAGTGTTATAATGAAGGCAACACATGATGTAAGTGTCCATATTAGCCTACTATCAAAATGACTTTAAAAGTCTTATATAAGTGTTATAATGAAGGCAACACATGATCTAAGTGTCTATATTAGCCTACTATCAAATGACTTTAAAAGTCTTATATAAGTGTTATATTGAAGACAACACATGATGTAAGTGTCTATATTAGTTATATTAGCCTACTATCAAAATTACTTTAAAAGTCTGATATAAGTGTTATAATGAAGACAACACATGATGTAAGTGTCTATATTAGCTATATTAGTCTACTATCAAAATGACTTTACAAGTCTTATATAAGTTTTATAATGAAGGCAACACATGATGTAAGTGTCTATATTAGCCTACTATCAAAATGACTTTAAAAGTCTTATATAAGTATTATAATGAAGGCAACACATGATGTAAGTGTCTAAATTAGCTATATTAGCCTACTATCAAAATGACTTTAAAAGTCTTATATAAGTGTTATAATGAAGACAACACATGATGCTAGTGTCTATATTAGCTATATTAGCCTACTATCAAAATGACTTTAAAAGTCTGATATAAGTGTTATAATGAAGACAACACATGATGTAAGTGTCTATATTAGCCTACTATCAAAATGACTTTAAAAGTCTTATATAAGTGTTATAATGAAGACAACACATGATGTAAGTGTCTAAATTAGCTATATTAGCCTACTATCAAAATGACTTTAAACATCGTATATAAGTGTTATAATGAAGACAACACATGATGTAGTAGTCTATATTAGCTATATTAGCCTACTATCAAAATGACTTTAAAAGACTTATATAAGTGTTATAATGAAGGCAACACATGATGTAAGTGTCCATATTAGCCTACTATCAAAATGACTTTAAAAGTCTTATATAAGTGTTATAATGAAGGCAACACATGATCTAAGTGTCTATATTAGCCTACTATCAAATGACTTTAAAAGTCTTATATAAGTGTTATATTGAAGACAACACATGATGTAAGTGTCTATATTAGTTATATTAGCCTACTATCAAAATTACTTTAAAAGTCTGATATAAGTGTTATAATGAAGACAACACATGATGTAAGTGTCTATATTAGCTATATTAGTCTACTATCAAAATGACTTTACAAGTCTTATATAAGTTTTATAATGAAGGCAACACATGATGTAAGTGTCTATATTAGCCTACTATCAAAATGACTTTAAAAGTCTTATATAAGTATTATAATGAAGGCAACACATGATGTAAGTGTCTATATTAGTTATATTAGCCTACTATCAAAATTACTTTAAAAGTCTGATATAAGTGTTATAATGAAGACAACACATGATGTAAGTGTCTATATTAGCTATATTAGTCTACTATCAAAATGACTTTACAAGTCTTATATAAGTTTTATAATGAAGGCAACACATGATGTAAGTGTCTATATTAGCCTACTATCAAAATGACTTTAAAAGTCTTATATAAGTATTATAATGAAGGCAACACATGATGTAAGTGTCTAAATTAGCTATATTAGCCTACTATCAAAACGACTTTAAAAGTATTATATAAGTATTATAATGAAGGCAACACATGATGTTAGTGTCTATATTAGCTATATTAGCCTACTATCAAAATGACTTTAAAAGTCTTATATAAGTGTTATAATGAAGACAACACATGATGTAAGTGTCTATGTTAGCTATATTAGCCTACTATCAAAATGACTTTAAAAGTCTTATATAAGTGTTATAATGAAGACAACACATGACGTAAGTGTCTATATTAGCCTGCTATCATAATTATTTTAAAAGTCTTATATAAGTGTTACAATGAAGGCAATACATGATGTAAGTGTCTAAATTAGCTATATTAGCCTACTATCAAAATGACTTTAAAAGTCTTATATAAGTGTTGTAATGAAGGCAACACATGATGTAAGTGTCTATATTAGCCTACTATCAAAATGACTTTAAAAGTCTTATATAAGTGTTATAATGAAGGCAACACATGATGTAAGTGTCTATATTAGCCTACTATCAAAATGACTTTAAAAGTCTTATATAAGTGTTATAATGAAGACAACACATGATGTAAGTGTCTATATTAGCTATATTAGCCTACTATCAAAATGACTTTAAAAGTCTTATATAAGTGTTATAATGAAGGCAACACATGATGTAAGTGTCTAAATTAGCTATAATAGCCTACTATCAAAACGACTTTAAAAGTATTATGTGCGTGTTATAATGAAGACAACACATGCTGTAAGTGTCTATATTAGCCTACTATCAAAATGACTTTAAAAGTCTTATATAAGTGTTGTAATGAAGGCAACACATGATGTAAGTGTCTATATTAGCCTACTATCAAAATGACTTTAAAAGTCTTATATAAGTGTTATAATGAAGGCAACACATGATGTAAGTGTCTATATTAGCTCTATTAGCCTACTATCAAAGGCTGGCATCATGATATAAGAGCCTCAGTGGGTCGCGCTCCCTAGTCATGAAAGGCCAAATGAGTTGAATTTTGGCCATATCTTCTGATCAATTCAGAATATATTTTGAATTCCACACGAAATTGATGCTCGCAATATATTATTTGCTACAAAAAATGTAATTAAACCTTTTCAAAACAGGTTACGACAAAGTATTTTAAGGAACCGATTTGGTTTTCCAGGAATACTACGGCATTTTCGAGGCTAACTACAGAATTTTTCCATAGCTAAGTATAGAATTGCATTCAATGTTTTCCATAGTTAGTCTTCCCTCGACGGCCTGGTAATACAAAGCACACGCTACCTTTTTTTTTTGTCACATCCACGGGAGCTCGCATTCTCGTTGTCTCTACTTCGACGAATGGAAAACGGCTGTGACGCCGTCTTTCTGGCGTCACTTCCTCTCCGAACTCACTTTGTAAACGATCAATGAGTCCACACGAAGCTAAGAGATTTAAGAAATACACGACTGACTTACACTAATACAAGCATGTTTAACACATATAGTTAATATTGTTAACAAGTTAAAGGTGTTTAAAGATAATACAAGCATGTTTAACACATATAGTTAATATTGTTAATACATTAAAGGTGTTTAATGATAATACAAGCATGTTTAACACATATAGTTAATATTGTTAACAACTTAAAGGTGTTTAAAGATAATACAAGCATGTTTAACACATATAGTTAATATTGTTAACAACTTAAAGGTGTTTAAAGATAATACAAGAATGTTTAATACATATAGTTAATATTGTTAACAAGTTAAAGGTGTTTAATGATAATACAAGCATGTTTAACACATATAGTTAATATTGTTAACAAGTTAAAGGTGGTTAAAGATAAAACAAGCATGTTTAACACATATAGTTAATATTGTTAACAACTTAAAGGTGGTTAAAGATAATACAAGCATGTTTAACACATATAGTTAATATTGTTAACAAGTTAAAGGTGTTTAAAGATAATACAAGCATGTTTAACACAGTTAATATTGTTAACAAGTTAAAGGTGGCTAAAGATAATACAAGCATGTTTAACACATATAGTTAATATTGTTAATAAGTTAAAGATGTTTAATGATAATACAAGCATGTTTAACACATATAGTTAATATTGTTAACAAGTTAAAGGTGTTTAAAGATAATACAAGCATGTTTAATACATATAGTTAATATTGTTAACAAGTTAAAGGTGTTTAAAGATAATACAAGCATGTTCAACACATATAGTTAATATTGTTAACGACTTAAAGGTGTTTAAAGATAATACAAGCATGTTTAACACATATAGTTAATATTGTTAACAACTTAAAGGTGTTTAAAGATAATACAAGCATGTTTAACACATATAGTTAATATTGTTAACAACTTAAAGGTGTTTAAAGATAATACAAGCATGTTTAACACATATAGTTAATATTGTTAACAAGTTAAAGGTGTTTAAAGATAATACAAGCATGTTTAACACATATAGTTAATATTGTTAACAACTTAAAGGTGTTTAAAGATAATACAAGCATGTTTAACACATATAGTTAATATTGTTAACAAGTTAAAGGTGTTTAAAGATAATACAAGCATGTTTAACACATATAGTTAATATTGTTAATAAGTTAAATATGTTTAATGATAATACAAGCATGTTTAACACATATAGTTAATATTGTTAACAAGTTAAAGGTGTTTAAAGATAATACAAGCATGTTTAACACATATAGTTAATATTGTTAACAAGTTAAAGGTGTTTAAAGATAATCCATGCATGTTTAACACATATAGTTAATATTGTTAACAACTTAAAGGTGTTTAAAGATAATACAAGCATGTTTAACACATATAGTTAATATTGTTATTAAGTTAAAGATGTTTAAAGATAATACAAGCATGTTTAACGCATATAGTTAATATTGTTAACAAGTTAAAGGTGTTTAAAGATAATACAAGCATGTTTAACACATATAGTTAATATTGTTAACAAGTTAAAGGTGTTTAAAGATAATACAAGCATGTTTAACACATATAGTTAATATTGTTAACAAGTTAAAGGTGTTTAAAGATAATACAAGCATGTTTAACACATATAGTTAATATTGTTAACAACTTAAAGGTGGTTAAAGATAATACAAGCATGTTTAACACATATAGTTAATATTGTTAATAAGTTAAAGATGTTTAATGATAATACAAGCATGTTTAACACATATAGTTAATATTGTTAACAAGTTAAAGGTGTTTAATGATAATACAAGCATGTTTAACACATATAGTTAATATTGTTAACAAGTTAAAGGTGGTTTAAAGATAATACAAGCATGTTTAACACATATAGTTAATATTGTTAACAAGTTAAAGGTGTTTAAAGATAATACAAGCATGTTTAACACATATAGTTAATATTGTTAATAAGTTAAAGATGTTTAATGATAATACAAGCATGTTTAACACATATAGTTAATATTGTTAATAAGTTAAAGATGTTTAATGATAATACAAGCAGGTTTAACACATATAGTTAATATTATTAACAAGTTAAAGGTGTTTAAAGATAATACAAGCATGTTTAACACATATAGTTAATATTGTTAACAAGTTAAAGGTGTTTAAAGATAATACAAGCATGTTTAACACATATAGTTAATATTGTTAATACATTAAAGGTGTTTAATGATAATACAAGCATGTTTAACACATGTAGTTAATATTGTTAACAACTTAATGGTGTTTAAAGATAATACAAGCATGTTTAACACATATAGTTAATATTGTTAACAAGTTAAAGGTGTTTAAAGATAATACAAGCATGTTTAACACATGTAGTTAATATTGTTAACAAGTTAAAGGTGTTTAAAGATAATACAAGCATGTTTAACACATGTAGTTAATATTGTTAACAAGTTAAAGGTGTTTAAAGATAATACAAGCATGTTTAACACATATAGTTAATATTGTTAACAAGTTAAAGGTGTTTAAAGATAATACAAGCATGTTTAACACATAGTTAATATTGTTAATAAGTTAAAGATGTTTAATGATAATACAAGCATGTTTAACACATATAGTTAATATTGTTAACAACTTAAAGGTGGTTAATGATAATACAAGTATGTTTAATACATATAGTTAATATTGTTAACAAGTTAAAGGTGTTTAAAGATAATACAAGCATATATATATGCACATATAGTTAACATTGTTAACAACTTAAAGGTGGTTAAAGATAATACAAGCATGTTTAACACATGTAGTTAATATTGTTAACAACTTAAAGGTGTTTAAAGATAATACAAGCATGTTTAACACATATAGTTAATATTGTTAACAACCTAAAGGTGTTTAAAGATAATACAAGCATGTTTAACACATATAGTTAATATTGTTAACAAGTTAAAGGTGTTTAAAGATAATACAAGCATGTTTAACACATATAGATTCCTTTCTTTCATGAAGACAAGAATATAAGTTGGTGTATTACCTGATTCTGATGACTTGCATTGATTGGAATCAGACAGTGGTGCTGAAAACGTCCGCATTTTCAAATGGAGGAGAAAAAAAAGTCCTCCTTTCTGTCCAATACCACATGAAAGTGGTTGGTTTTTGGCATCTTATTTGTCCAGCTTCCGTACTCCTTTGTATACACTTTACAAGAAATACATTGTCGGCAAACTCCCTAGCTTGCTAGCTCGTGCACGCCAGCTTTCTGAGACTCTTATTTTGTTAGCGCAACTGTGCAACTGTGCAGTCGGTCTTTGGAGTTTTGACGACAGGTACGGCGCCGGAGTCTGTTGAAATAAAGTGTTTCTTGCCTTCCAGTCGGTAATTTTAATGAGTCATCTCAGAAGACCCTCGGGTGCCGTGAATGTCAATCAAGTGACGAAAGTGACGTCATAGTGAAGATTTATGATCGCTCATTTTTAGGACTATTTTTTTTAATGCCTGGCTGGTGTTGCGTTTTGGACCAGTTGTTCCTCCCAGGGAATTCAAGTCACAATTCGCTCCCAAGTTCTTTCCGACACTTAAAAGCTGAGTTGAAAAACCACCAGAGACAGAATAGGTATTTTGTTGTATATTCTCAAAGCTTTGCCAATATACATTTTTGATTGAGACCAGTCTAACTATAGAACCTTCTATTGCGCCTCCCAAAATGGTCTGTCTTCCCGATTCCCACCACACTCTCTCTCGTCCCATCTCTGTAGCCAAAACAGAATGCTAGTCCAAACACATTCCAAAGAACTCAAGGTTATCGCACATAGTATGCTTGCTGACAGAGCATCAAGAGAAGAAATGGAAAATACGAGCTGTTTTCAAATATGACTAATAAATGAACGAAGTACAACTTAAATTCGGATATATGTAAATATCTGCCTCCGACAATTCCCCCTTCAGATCTTCTAAAAAGATCTTTATCACTAGTACAACACTTCTAAAATACGCCCCTCTTTGAGCAAGCTAGTAAAAATTACATGGGAGATAAACGGATGGAATCTATGCTTTTAACACTGGTGATCGACTGACACACCCTCCGAGATCGACCGGTAGATCGCGATCGACGTAACGAGCACCCCTGATTTAAGGGGTTAACCGACTTAGTGTAGACATTTCAGACCGAGTCACTACTGTTCGTAACGCACTCATCCAATGTGTTGTTGAGACCCTTTCCATCGCATTGTTAGACCTGTGGCCCTTTTATATCATGTAAGGCATTCTCTTCATGGGCTGTAATTCAGTGACGCACAATCGCCGCATTGTCTTTCACGCCCTTTTGTCCGCGTGCCAATTCTCCTTTTCCCGAGCAACCCATGCAAAGCCCATGCAAATGGGATGACACACACACACACACACACACACACACACACACACACACACACACACACACACACTAGTCTATCAGTTGTCCACTTCATGGAAAAGGTGGTGGAATGTGTTAATTGCTGCGCTGACAGACAGAGACCTTCTGTTGCAAAGAACATCCTTGGACAAATGTTCCCTTTCCTGCCTTTTTATCACCTCGCTTTATCCTGTTTCCTATTCCTCTGCAACTTTTGATACCTCCTAGAGGCATGTTTTGACTCATCGTCTAGTTCTGACTGAACAGCCTTGAACTTCAAGGCCACGGAAGACTAGATGGACCGTATTCAGGTCTGAGCTGCTGACCTGTCTCCGCTCGGGATGGTCTCCTGCTGGCCCCACTATGGACTGGACTCTCACTATTATGTTAGATCCACTATGGACTGGACTCTCACTATTATGTTAGATCCACTATGGACTGGACTCTCACACTATTATGTTAGATCCACTATGGACTGGACTCTCACTATTATGTTAGATCCACTATGGACTGGACTCACACTATTATGTTGGATCCACTATGGACTGGACTCTCACTATTATGTTAGATCCACTATGGACTGGACTCTCACTATTATGTTGGATCCACTATGGACTGGACTCTCACAATTATGTTAGATCCACTATGGACTGGACTCTCACTATTATGTTAGATCCACTATGGACTGGACTCACTATTATGTTAGATCCACTATGGACTGGACTCTCACACTATTATGTTAGATCCACTATGGACTGGACTCTCACTATTATGTTAGATCCACTATGGACTGGACTCTCACTATTATGTTAGATCCACTATGGACTAGACTCTCACTATTATGTTTGATCCACTATGGACTGGACTCTCACACTTTTATGTTAGATCTACTATGGACTGGACTCTCACACTATTATGTTAGATCCACTATGGACTGGACTCTCACAATATTATGTTAGATCCACTATGGACTGGACTCTCACACTATTATGTTAGATCCACTATGGACTGGACTCTCACTATTATGTTAGATCCACTATGGACTGGACTCACATTATTATGTTAGATCCACTATGGACTGGACTCACACACTATTATGTTAGATCCACTATGGACTGGACTCACATTATTATGTTAGATCCACTATGGACTGGACTCTCACACTATTATGTTAGATCCACTATGGACTGGACTCTCACTATTATGTTAGATCCACTATGGACTGGACTCTCACTATTATGTCAGATCCACTATGGACTGGACTCTCACACTATTATGTTAGATCCACTATGGACTGGACTCTCACACTATTATGTTAGATCCACTATGGACTGGACTCTCACTATTATGTTGGATCCACTATGGACTGGACTCTCACACTATTATGTTAGATCCACTATGGACTGGACTCTCACTATTATGTTAGATCCACTATGGACTGGACTCACACTATTATGTTAGATCCACTATGGACTGGACTCACACACTATTATGTTAGATCCACTATGGACTGGACTCTCACTATTATGTTAGATCCACTATGGACTGGACTCTCACTATTATGTTGGATCCACTATGGACTGGACTCTCACTATTATGTTAGATCCACTATGGACTGGACTCTCACTATTATGTTAGATCCACTATGGACTGGACTCTCACTATTATGTTAGATCTACTATGGACTGGACTCTCACTATTATGTTAGATCCACTATGGACTGGACTCTCACTATTATGTTAGATCCACTATGGACTGGACTCTCACAATATTATGTTAGATCCACTATGGACTGGACTCTCACTATTATGTTAGATCCACTATGGACTGGACTCTCACTATTATGTTAGATCCACTATGGAACTGGACTCTTACACTATTATGTTAGATCCACTATGGACTGGACTCTCACTATTATGTTAGATCCACTATGGACTGGACTCTCACTATTATGTTAGATCCACTATGGACTGGACTCTCACTATTATGTAAGATCCACTATGGACTGGACTCTCACTATTATGTTAGATCCACTATGGACTGGACTCTCACTATTATGTTAGATCCACTATGGACTGGACACTCACTATTATGTTAGATCCACTATGGACTGGACTCTCACTATTATGTTGGATCCACTATGGACTGGACTCTCACTATTATGTTAGATCCACTATGGACTGGACTATCACTATTATGTTGGATCCACTATGGACTAGACTCTCACAATATTATGCTAGATCCACTATGGACTGGACTCTCACTATTATGTTAGATCCACTATGGACTGGACTCTCACTATTATGTTAGATCCACTATGGACTGGACTCTCACACTATTATGTTAGATCCACTATGGACTGGACTCTCTCACTATTATGTTAGATCCACTATGGACTGGACTCTCACACTATTATGTTAGATCCACTATGGACTGGACTCTCACACTATTATGTTAGATCCACTATGGACTGGACTCTCACTATTATGTTAGATCCACTATGGACTGGACTCTCACTATTATGTTGGATCCACTATGGAACTGGACTCTTACACTATTATGTTAGATCCACTATGGACTGGACTCTCACACTATTATGTTAGATCCACTATGGACTGGACTCTCACACTATTATGTTAGATCCACTATGGACTGGACTCTCACTATTATGTTAGATCCACTATGGACTGGACTATCACTATTATGTTAGATCCACTATGGACTGGACTCTCACATTATTATGTTAGATCCACTATGGACTGGACTCTCACTATTATGTTAGATCCACTATGGACTGGACTCTCACTATTATGTTAGATCCACTATGGACTGGACTCTCACTATTATGTAAGATCCTCTATGGACTGGACTCTCACTATTATGTTAGATCCACTATGGACTGGACTCTCACTATTATGTTAGATCCACTATGGACTGGACTATCACTATTATGTTGGATCCACTATGGACTGGACTCTCACAATATTATGCTAGATCCACTATGGACTGGACTCTCACTATTATGTTAGATCCACTATGGACTGGACTCTCACTATTATGTTAGATCCACTATGGACTGGACTCTCACACTATTATGTTAGATCCACTATGGACTGGACTCTCTCACTATTATGTTAGATCCACTATGGACTGGACTCTCACACTATTATGTTAGATCCACTATGGACTGGACTCTCACACTATTATGTTAGATCCACTATGGACTGGACTCTCACTATTATGTTAGATCCACTATGGACTGGACTCTCACTATTATGTTGGATCCACTATGGAACTGGACTCTTACACTGTTATGTTAGATCCACTATGGACTGGACTCTCACACTATTATGTTAGATCCACTATGGACTGGACTCTCACACTATTATGTTAGATCCACTATGGACTGGACTCTCACTATTATGTTAGATCTACTATGGACTGGACTCTCACACTATTATGTTAGATCCACTATGGACTGGACTCTCACACTATTATGTTAGATCCACTATGGACTGGACTCTCACTATTATGTTAGATCCACTATGGACTGGACTCTCACTATTATATTAGATCCACTATGGACTGGACTCTCACTATTATGTTAGATCCACTATGGACTGGACTCACTATTATGTTAGATCCACTATGGACTGGACTCTCACACTATTATGTTAGATCCACTATGGACTGGACTCTCACACTATTATGTTAGATCCACTATGGACTGGACTCTCACACTATTATGTTAGATCCACTATGGACTGGACTCTCACTATTATGTTAGATCCACTATGGACTGGACTCTCACTATTATGTTAGATCCACTATGGACTGGACTCTTACTATTATGTTAGATCCACTATGGACTGGACTCTCACTATTATGTTAGATCCACTATGGACTGGACTCTCACAATATTATGCTAGATCCACTATGGACTGGACTCTCACTATTATGTTAGATCCACTATGGACTGGACTCTCACACTATTATGTTAGATCCACTATGGACTGGACTCTCACACTATTATGTTAGATCCACTATGGACTGGACTCTCACTATTATGTTAGATCCACTATGAACTGGACTCTCACTATTATGTTAGATCCACTATGGACTGGACTCTCACACTATTATGTTAGATCCACTATGGACTGGACTCTCACACTATTATGTTAGATCCACTATGGACTGGACTCTCACTATTATGTTAGATCCACTATGGACTGGACTCTCACTATTATGTTGGATCCACTATGGACTGGACTCTCACTATTATGTTAGATCCACTATGGACTGGACTCTTACTATTATGTTAGATCCACTATGGACTGGACTCTCACTATTATGTTAGATCCACTATGGACTGGACTCTCACAATATTATGCTAGATCCACTATGGACTGGACTCTCACTATTATGTTAGATCCACTATGGACTGGACTCTCATAATTAAGTTAGATCCACTATGGACTGGACTCTCACACTATTATGTTACATCCACTATGGACTGGACTCTCACTATTATGTTAGATCCACTATGGACGGGACCCTCACTATTATGTTAGATCCACTATGGACTGGACTCTCACTATTATGTTAGATCCACTATGGACTGGACTCTCACTATTATGTTAGATCCACTATGGACTGGACTCACACACTATTATGTTAGATCCACTGTGGACTGGACTCTCACTATTATGTTAGATCCACTATGGACTGGACTCTCACTATTATGTTGGATCCACTATGGACTGGACTCTCACTATTATGTTAGATCCACTATGGAATGGACTCTCACTATTATGTTAGATCCACTATGGACTGGACTCTCACTATTATGTTAGATCCACTATGGACTGGACTCTCACACTATTATGTTAGATCCACTATGGACTGGACTCTCACACCATTATGTTAGATCCACTATGGACTGGACTCTCACACTATTATGTTAGATCCACTATGGACTGGACTCTCACTATTATGTTAGATCCACTATGGATTGGACTCTCACTATTATGTTAGATCCACTATGGACTGGACTCTCACTATTATGTTAGATCCACTGTGGACTGGACTCTCACTATTATGTTAGATCCACTATGGACTGGACTCTCACACTATTATGTTAGATCCACTATGGACTGGACTCTCACACTATTATGTTAGATCCACTATGGACTGGACTCTCACTATTATGTTAGATCCACTATGGACTGGACTCTCACACTATTATGTTAGATCCACTATGGACTGGACTCTCACTATTATGTTAGATCCACTATGGACTGGACTCTCACACTATTATGTTAGATCCACTATGGACTGGACTCTCACTATTATCTTAGATCCACTATGGACTGGACTCTCACTATTATGTTAGATCCACTATGGACTGGACTCTCACTATTATGTTTGATCCACTATGGACTGGACTCTCACTATTATGTTAGATCCACTATGGACTGGACTCTCACACTATTATGTTAGATCCACTATGGACTGGACTCTCACTATTATGTTAGATCCACTATGGACTGGACTCTCACTATTATGTTAGATTCACTATGGACTGGACTCTCACTATTATGTTAGATCTACTATGGACTGGACTCTCACTATTATGCTAGATCCACTATGGACTGGACTCTCATAATTAAGTTAGATCCACTATGGACTGGACTCTCACACTATTATGTTACATCCACTATGGACTGGACTCTCACTATTATCTTAGATCCACTATGGACTGGACTCTCACTATTATGTTAGATCCACTATGGACTGGACTCTCACTATTATGTTTGATCCACTATGGACTGGACTCTCACTATTATGTTAGATCCACTATGGACTGGACTCTCACACTATTATGTTAGATCCACTATGGACTGGACTCTCACTATTATGTTAGATCCACTATGGACTGGACTCTCACTATTATGTTAGATCCACTATGGACTGGACTCTCACAATATTATGCTAGATCCACTATGGACTGGACTCTCACTATTATGTTAGATCCACTATGGACTGGACTCTCATAATTAAGTTAGATCCACTATGGACTGGACTCTCACACTATTATGTTACATCCACTATGGACTGGACTCTCACTATTATGTTAGATCCACTATGGACGGGACCCTCACTATTATGTTAGATCCACTATGGACTGGACTCTCACTATTATGTTAGATCCACTATGGACTGGACTCTCACTATTATGTTAGATCCACTATGGACTGGACTCACACACTATTATGTTAGATCCACTGTGGACTGGACTCTCACTATTATGTTAGATCCACTATGGACTGGACTCTCACTATTATGTTGGATCCACTATGGACTGGACTCTCACTATTATGTTAGATCCACTATGGAATGGACTCTCACTATTATGTTAGATCCACTATGGACTGGACTCTCACTATTATGTTAGATCCACTATGGACTGGACTCTCACACTATTATGTTAGATCCACTATGGACTGGACTCTCACACCATTATGTTAGATCCACTATGGACTGGACTCTCACACTATTATGTTAGATCCACTATGGACTGGACTCTCACTATTATGTTAGATCCACTATGGATTGGACTCTCACTATTATGTTAGATCCACTATGGACTGGACTCTCACTATTATGTTAGATCCACTGTGGACTGGACTCTCACTATTATGTTAGATCCACTATGGACTGGACTCTCACACTATTATGTTAGATCCACTATGGACTGGACTCTCACACTATTATGTTAGATCCACTATGGACTGGACTCTCACTATTATGTTAGATCCACTATGGACTGGACTCTCACACTATTATGTTAGATCCACTATGGACTGGACTCTCACTATTATGTTAGATCCACTATGGACTGGACTCTCACACTATTATGTTAGATCCACTATGGACTGGACTCTCACTATTATCTTAGATCCACTATGGACTGGACTCTCACTATTATGTTAGATCCACTATGGACTGGACTCTCACTATTATGTTTGATCCACTATGGACTGGACTCTCACTATTATGTTAGATCCACTATGGACTGGACTCTCACACTATTATGTTAGATCCACTATGGACTGGACTCTCACTATTATGTTAGATCCACTATGGACTGGACTCTCACTATTATGTTAGATTCACTATGGACTGGACTCTCACTATTATGTTAGATCTACTATGGACTGGACTCTCACTATTATGCTAGATCCACTATGGACTGGACTCTCACTATTATGTTAGATCCACTATGGACTGGACTCTCACTATTATGTTAGATCCACTATGGACTGGACTCTCACTATTATGTTAGATCCACTATGGACTGGACTCTCACTATTATGTTAGATCCACTATGGACTGGACTCTCACTATTATGTTAGATCCACTATGGACTGGACTCTCACACTATTATGTTAGATCCACTATGGATTGGACTCTCACTATTATGTTAGATCCACTATGGACTGGACTCTCACTATTATGTTAGATCCACTATGGACTGGACTCTCACACTATTATGTTAGATCCACTATGGACTGGACTCTCACTTTTATGTTAGATCCACTATGGACTGGACTCTCACTATTATGAGCGATGATGTGTACGAGGACTGTCTTGACGGGTCAAGTCTGGGTCACGTGTCCACCCGAGGGAATAAAAAGCCGGTAGTTGAAGAATGCAAATCCCAAACAAAGTCTGTTTGGGTATGTGTTGACATGCCAGGACTCCACTATCCCGGGGTGTGCTGGTTTCTGCAAAAAATAGCTCTTTTTTTTGTGCACAGACATTCTTGCAGCCCAGTTGGAGCAGAACAAAGCCGAGTGTGAGGAGGAAATGCCACAAAATGAGGCATTACTCACCCGTTCTGCGCACCTCTGTCCACACTGGGATGTGTTATTAGGGCCCGCATGGCCCATTGCATAAGGACCTATTGTATTTGTAAGGTTTTATTCTTTATTCTTTATTCTTCCGCCGCCACATTAAACTGTAATTTGACCCACTTAACATGCTTCAAAACTCCTGCGAAAATTGCCTTTTTAAAAAAAAAAAACGAACCACAAAACTCAAAATTGCGCTCTAGCGCCCCCTAGGGAAAAAAAAAATAGACTGCTTGTAACCCCCACTAGGAAGGTCGGAGAGACATGAAACAAAAACCTCTATGTAGGTCTGACTTAGACCTACATTTCATAATGGTACATTGTCGGGCTAAAATCAACAGGAAGTTGGCAATTCCCCCTTCAAGACAAAAAAGTACTAAAAACAGTCACTTTTGCCTCTTTGAGCTGTAATTTGACCCCCTTAACACGCTTCAAAACTCACCAAACTGAACGCACACATCAGGACTGGCAAAAATTGCGATCTAATAAAAAAAACCTAACCCCAAATGTAAAAATTGCGCTCTAGAGCAATTTTTGAATAAAACGGAGAAAAAACTGCTCCTCGGAAGAAGAAAAATGACAAAACTGCATGTAACTCCCACTGGACATGAAACAAAAACCTCTCCGTAGGTCTCACTTAGACCTACATTTCATAAATTGACAACCCCCAGCAAAAATCAACAGGAAGTTTGCTATTCCCCCTTCAAAACAATTTTTCTGTAAAAACCGGTCACCTTCCTTCAAAAACGAACTCCTCTGAGCGCGTTTGTCGTTTCGCCTTCAAACTAACACAGGAGAGAGATTGAACCCTTGTCATTACAATGACAGAAGCGCTTTTTTTTCCTAACTGCTCCGGTTTTGATTTTATGACCCTTCAAAGACCCGCTGCGCTGATGCTGCTGCGCTGCTGTTTTTTTAAGATGGCTGCTTAAAAGCAGGAAGCACCAACGTGCCCACACAATGCAGACAAGGTAGGTACACTAGACAAAAGTCTTGGGACACTTCAGACTAAAAGTAGACAAAAGTATTGGGACACTTAGGACTAGCACCTGCCAAATACGCGGGCCCGACCAATGCTGCTTGCAGCTTTAATTTACTCCTGGTTTTTGTTGAAATAATGGAGTCTCCATTGGTGCATTGGGGATGCTCGTCCAATGCAAATGTTGGTGTTGTCACTCGGAGGGGTTTTAATCCAGAGACGCTCGCTGGATGTCTTTGGTGTGTACGTGCAGGATAGAGATGCGCAGATAGGCAATTATTTCATCCGCAACCGCATCACAAAAGTCGTCAACCATCCGCCATCCACCCGAACTAACATTTAATCAAAACCGCACCCGCCCGTTGTTATATATCTAATATAGACGATGCAAGGCATCGCATTTTGCCTGTTAAAGAAAGGAGACTGATCCAATGCAGCAGAGACATTCAATGCGTGCCGCGCCGTCACGGCCCAAGACGCGCACCAGTGCGCAATCATCTGGGAGCCGCGCCGAGCGCACCTCCAAGCGCAATCGCGCCACTCAAACTGCTGCAGGCAGCTGCGTTCTACCTTGTTTTAACATCCTGTGGCACTCTTCCAGCATACTTGCCAACTGTCACGTTCAAACACAGGACATCTATTAAACAAGACAAAAGGCAAGGAATCAAACAGAGACAGAATTCAATTTGGACTCAATTGAGGAGAGACATGCGTCAACCTGTAACCTCTTACAGTGTTTTAGCACGCTCTGACGAAGAAGGTTTTCGTCTCCTCTTTTAATTCAGATGTTCCATGTTCACGCACCAACACATGTCACAGTAAGTGTGTAAAAGAGTCATTGTTTTCGGTCGCTTTGAAGTCCAAGAAGAGGATTTCTCGGGCTTGGGCTCTTCCTGGATCCAGCTGGGGCAGGTGTTGGAGGACAATGGATAACCCCTCCCGTCTCCTGACCACAGGGACTTCAAGAGGGCAGCGGGTCGTAAATAGCGTTGACTTCAGTTACCAAATAGTTGGAAGAGAGTTTGTGAAATACTTCAAAGAGAGTTCGTTTAACACTTCAAAGAGAGTTCCTCTGGAAGTTGAGCAGATCCTGCCATCTGTCCGTGTTGAAATCACAGTGGCGTTTCACGAGCCTTCTTCCTCTTGTTAGGCCTCGAAAGACAGCATTCATAATACCACGTTTCTTTTGTGATAACTTACAAACAATTATTCCAACACCAACCCTCCCGGATTTTCCGGGAGACTCCCGAAATTCAGCGCCTCTCCCGAAAACCTCCCGGGACAAATTTTCTCCCGAAAATCTCACCAAAATTCAGGCGGAGCTGGAGGCCACGCCCCCACCAGCTCCATGCGGACCTGAGTCCGCTTTCCCACAATATAAAGAACGTCTACAGTAAAGCAGTCCGTCTGCCGTAAACAGCAACGTTGTGACACTCTTAAACAGGACAATACTGCCATCTAGTGCATTTGATGAAAGCACTTTTGTGCGTGCCACACAGCAATGCATCATCAGAGAGGGTGTTCAGCATGGTTAGAAAAATAGTGACAGAGAATAGAACAAGGATGGACAATTCAACCCTTAACTCAACAATGAGTAGATGAGTGTTATGTGTGTGTATATGTGTAAATAAATGAACACTGAAATTCAAGTATTTATTTTATTTATATATATATATCCATCCATCCATCCATCCATCCATTTACTACCGCTTATTCCCTTTGGGGTCGCGGGGATATATATATATATATATATATATATATATATATATATATATATATATATATATATATATATATATATATATATATATATATATATATATATATATATATATATATATATATATACACACAGGTAAAAGCCAGTAAATTAGAATATTTTGAAAAACTTGATTTATTTCAGTAATTGCATTCAAAAGGTGTAACTTGTACATTATATTTATTCATTGCACACAGACTGATGCATTCAAATGTTTATTTCATTTAATTTTGATGATTTGAAGTGGCAACAAATGAAAATCCAAAATTCCGTGTGTCACAAAATTAGAATATTACTTAAGGCTAATACAAAAAAGGGATTTTTAGAAATGTTGGCCAACTGAAAAGTATGAAAATGAAAAATATGAGCGTGTACAATACTCAATACTTGGTTGGAGCTCCTTTTGCCTCAATTACTGCGTTAATGCGGCGTGGCATGGAGTCGATGAGTTTCTGGCACTGCTCAGGTATTATGAGAGCCCAGGTTGCTCTGATAGTGGCCTTCAACTCTTCTGCGTTTTTGGGTCTGGCATTCTGCATCTTCCTTTTCACAATACCCCACAGATTTTCTATGGGGCTAAGGTCAGGGGAGTTGGCGGGCCAATTTAGAACAGAAATACCATGGTCCGTAAACCAGGCACGGGTAGATTTTGCGCTGTGTGCAGGCGCCAAGTCCTGTTGGAACTTGAAATCTCCATCTCCATAGAGCAGGTCAGCAGCAGGAAGCATGAAGTGCTCTAAAACTTGCTGGTAGACGGCTGCGTTGACCCTGGATCTCAGGAAACAGAGTGGATCGACACCAGCAGATGACATGGCACCCCAAACCATCACCCAACCATGCAAATTTTGCATTTCCTTTGGAAATGGAGGTCCCAGAGTCTGGAGGAAGACAGGAGAGGCACAGGATCCACGTTGCCTGAAGTCTAGTGTAAAGTTTCCACCATCAGTGATGGTTTGGGGTGCCATGTCATCTGCTGGTGTCGGTCCACTCTGTTTCCTGAGATCCAGGGTCAACGCAGCCGTCTACCAGCAAGTTTTAGAGCACTTCATGCTTCCTGCTGCTGACCTGCTCTATGGAGATGGAGATTTCAAGTTCCAACAGGACTTGGCGCCTGCACACAGCGCAAAATCTACCCGTGCCTGGTTTACGGACCATGGTATTTCTGTTCTAAATTGGCCCGCCAACTCCCCTGACCTTAGCCCCATAGAAAATCTGTGGGGTATTGTGAAAAGGAAGATGCAGAATGCCAGACCCAAAAACGCAGAAGAGTTGAAGGCCACTATCAGAGCAACCTGGGCTCTCATAACACCTGAGCAGTGCCAGAAACTCATCGACTCCATGCCACGCCGCATTAACGCAGTAATTGAGGCAAAAGGAGCTCCAACCAAGTATTGAGTATTGTACATGCTCATATTTTTCATTTTCATACTTTTCAGTTGGCCAACATTTCTAAAAATCCCTTTTTTGTATTAGCCTTAAGTAATATTCTAATTTTGTGACATGCGGAATTTTGGATTTTCATTTGTTGCCACTTCAAATCATCAAAATTAAATGAAATAAACATTTGAATGCATCAGTCTGTGTGCAATGAATAAATATAATGTACAAGTTACACCTTTTGAATGCAATTACTGAAATAAATCAAGTTTTTCAAAATATTCTAATTTACTGGCTTTTACCTGTATATAAATAATATATAAATATATATATATATATATATATATATATATATATATATATATATATATATATATATATATAGAATAAATAAATATATATAAATAAATAAATAGATTACTGTACTGATAAATATATTGCACTTTTTCACATGTTTCCATGTTTATGGATGTATGTTATATTGTCTTTTTTATTCCAGCGAGTTAATCCATTTTGGGGGGAGTTGAGGGGATAATTTAATTATGATGCGTTCAAGAGTCTTACAGCCTGATAAAAAACACAAGATACACTTACAATTAGTGCACCAACCCAAAAAACCTCCCTCCCCCATTTACACTCATTCACACAAAAGGGTTGTTTCTTTCTATTATTAATATTGTGGTTCCTACATTATATATCAATATATATTAAGGCTGAAACGACGCGTCGACGTAGTCGACGTCATCGGTTACGTAAATACGTCGACACCGTTTTTGTGCGTCGATGCGTCGCATATTTACGTCACACTACCGTCATGGCGGAGCGCAAAGCAGATGATGCGAGCGGTGCGAGCGAGGGAAAAAAGCACGTCAAAAGTGTGGGAGTATTTCAATAAACGGCCTAATAATGTTGTAGCGGCGAACAGCTGTCTCGTCAGCTGACGCGCGAGCTCGCAACCGTGGCTGCTGAGCAACCAGCCAAACCCCACTTAATACCAGAGGTGGGACCAAGTCATTGTTTTGCAAGTCACAAGTAAGTCTCAAGTCTTTGCCCTCAAGTCCGAGTCAAGTCCCGAGTCAAGACAGGCAAGCCCCGAGTCAAGTCCAAAGTCAAGACTGGAAAGTCTCAAGTCAAGTCCTAAGTCCTGCATTTTGAGTTTCGAGTCCTTTCAAGTCCTTTTAACCACAGACTAATATATTAACACAGATTGTGTATGCTTTTCAAACGCTGTATTTATTTATTAAAACAAGTGCATTTTAAATTGCAGGAAAGAAAATTGTGCTGACATTGCACTTTATAATAGCACTATTAACCAGTCATTTTAAACATTAACTCATTCCTTTACAGAACAAACACATTGAAAAATAAAGTGCAAATGTACTTGTTTGTACAAAAGTGTTAACATTGAAAAAACATGACATATACGTGAACATAACAAAAAAGTTGTACTTTTTATATGTCAGGGCCCTATGCTGCATTGCATTTGCAAAAGACCAAATTAGCCAAGAGTCTGTCAGTCATTTGTGCACGATGGGGGCGTAGTATGATGCCACCATGGCTGAAAACTCGCTCCACTGGAGCACTGGAGGCAGGCACTGCCAAGACTCTCATGGCCACTCGGAACAGTGAAGGAAGAGTCTTCATGTTCAATGCCCAGAACAAAAGGGGGGAGAGAGTTGTTTTGGGTTGGTGCACTACTTGTAAGTGTATCTTGTGTTTTTTATGTTGATGTAATTAAAAAAAGAAAAAATTATTTCTTGTGCGGCCCGATACCAATCGATCCACGGACCAGTACCGGGCCGCGGCCCGGTGGTTGGGGACCACTGAGGTAAACAACCAACAGTATGTCAGAAAGCTAGCTAAAACGGTACACATATTCATAATATAGTATACATTTTAACTGACCTTTATTTGACTATTTTTGTCTTTTTTTAGGTGGCTAAAATACGCGGTGCTGCTGACCGCCGTCTAACGTTACGTGTGATATATTGACTAACGTAACCCTGCTTGAAAAAAATCACTCAACAAAAAGTATGAATAAGGTAGTGAACTGCAACAGATTCCCGTGTTTGCAATAACGTTATAACGTTAGCAGTGAGTTTACAGCCTCACTGATTTAACTACACAGCAAATAAAAGTCACGTTACTTAGCCAGTAAACGTTATCTTACATTCAAAACTTACCCTTCTTTGTGCAACTTCAAATGCCGGACGAAGTTGGAAGTTGTTGCCTCTCCATCAGTAATTTTCGAACCGCATGTGTTGCATACTGCAAACCGTTTTGTGTTGACCACCTCGTAATTTTTATACCCAAACGAAATTATTTTAGGTATCATTTTTTGTTCACTGGCGTGTGGTTTGGACATGTCTTCTTCGTTGGTTGTCCTGCAATTTGATTGGATGAATGCTGTGTGATGAAAACAAAGTAGATCTAATTTGATTGGCTGTTGTACTGAGAGCACACCAGCTGACACACGCAACGCTGATAGACAAGTACACAATGAAAAATACGGAGCGCTCCCGAATAACTTTTTCATCTTTGGGTTTTGGGGAAAGTAGCAAGTCATGTCAATTCAAAAGGCTCAAGTCCAAGTGAAGTCACAAGTCATTGATGTTAAAGTCGAAGTCGAGTTGCAAGTCTTTTTACATTTTGTCAAGTCGAGTCTAAAGTCATCAAATTCATGACTCGAGTCTGACTCGAGTCCAAGTCATGTGACTCGAGTCCACACCTCTGCTTAATACAATTATATTTTATCTTAGAGCACATCCGCATCCCTATTCAGCTAGGCAACCCCAGGAAATGTATATAATTCGCCATTATTTCGGCCAGTCGGCTTATATGATCAGAGCCGATCAGTTTACGTTCACGCGCAGGTATAACGCGGCGCGCTCCCGTCTCATCTGCTGGTGCGCGAGCCCGGTAATTAGACCGCTGTGTCAAATCAAGGAGTACAAAAGACGCCAGCGCAGAGCGGAGAAAGGTTTAGTTCATTACAGATAACCCAGAGTTGTGCCAAAAGTGTACCAAAAGCTGAACGGACAGCCGGTAAGATTTAATATTTGTCTTTGTGGGTGTGGCGCACCTGTTGCGCTGGTGAGATTGGGGGGGGGGGAGTTGTGTGCATGTAGCGTGCTTAGTCTGGAGGCTAAATACAAACGGTGTTTTATGTAACTGTTGTTTAGTGTTGATATTCTTTGCTTAGTTTGATAAATGTTGGAGCAGTTTGCTTCATCAGGAGGGTGAAGTCGCTCAACTTCAAGTGTTGGATTTAACTGTGTTGGATCATTGGCTGCTGGTGAGGGCATAGAAAAAGGGGCATTTTTCTACCAGTAGACAGCGTTTAAGATTGAGTGTTTCACTGCTAAATTAATAATATATTTATATTGAATATGGATTTTAAATATGTATCTAAATAGGTGGTTAATTGGTTAGGTATTTATGTATTTGCATATTGGGTTTTCTGTTGCATTTATCTATTGTGTTTCTGGGTTTAAATGTATTTTATATGTATCTTGGTGCATTTATATTGAGACAATGTATTTAAAATCTGTTTTAACTTAAAGGGAAAAGATGTGTCCATTTTCTTGCACTTGTTTAATGGTTAAGAGTTTGATAGCCTAATTAATAATTGTAAATTATGGGATTGATAATTGATTGATTTTTTACAGCATGTTAATCTTGTGGTGTTTTGTCCTTAAAGGTTTTTCACCTACTAAAGAAGCTAAAGGCTACTAAAGACAGCTAATGACAGCTAAAGAAACTAAAGTCTACTAACACTGCTAAAGACTGCTAAAAAGACTAAAGAAGAAAAAAGAAGCTGTTTCTTGGTTGGAAAAACTGTTGCAAACTAAAGGAAAATAAAAGGAAAAAGTAACTACGGTCTGGTCTTTTGAGTGAAATCCAGAAGCCACATTCAGCATTGGTACATCCCTTCAAGTGTGGGATAAGCACAGCGAAAAAAGCAAAACACTTGACGGCTATGAAGGAACATTTGAAAAGAAAACACCCGACAGCGTTCTTGCCATCACCATCAACTAGTCAATGGTCCGCGTGAGTATACGTTGTCATCATTACACAAAAACATGAATGTGTCATTTGTATCTGCGTTGTAAATTCATAAACTAAAACACTGTTTCGCTCTGAGAGGCGCGTTTGGCGTGCCTGTTCAGTGCTTACAAAGACGCGCTCCTCTTTAACGCTAACGTTAATTAGTTGTGCAAATACCTTTTACAACATTAACAGTTACATATACTATGTACAAACCAACAATTAACTTTCACTTTAATCATACTATCATTGTTGTGTTATTAAGCAAAATAAGCAATACTTTTACTTTTGTTGAAATGTTTACACGGTTACAGAATATTTCGTTTTGCACTTTTATGTATTGGATGTTTATCTTTATTTTTGCACATTTTAAAGCAAAATAAGCAATACTTTTACTTTTGAAATGCTTATACTATTGCAGAATATTAAGATTTGCACTGGATGTTGACTTTTATATTTGCACATTAAAAAGCAAATAAGCTACTTTTAATTTTGTTAAATGTTAAAAGTTTTAAATATTAAAAATACATATTTTGTCATGTTGTCAATGTTGACTGAGTGGCCATACTTTTTTTTTTGTAAATAAAAGTCATGCCTTTTGAAAAAACTGGCCTACATTTATTTTTTCATCTTCATTTTAAATAAAAAAAATAATCGGTAAAAGGAAAAATAATCTATAGATTAATCGAAAAAAATAATCTATAGATTAACCGATTAATCGAAAAAAATAATCTATAGATTAATCGATAGAAAAATAATCGTTAGCTGCAGCCTTAATATATATCAATACAGTGTGCAGGGATACAGTCCGTAAGCACACATGATTGTGGTCCACTAATAGTACTAACCTTTAACACTTCATTTTACTCATTTTCATTCATTACTAGTTTCTATGTAACTGTTTTTATATTGTTTTGCTTTCTTTTTTATTCAAGAAAATGTTTTTAATTTATTTATCTTATTTTATTTTATTAATTTTTTTTTTAAAGGACCTTATCTTCACCATACCTGCTTGTCCAAATTAGGCATAATAATGTGTTAATTCCACCACTGTATATATTGGTATATATCGGTATCGGTAATTAAAGAGTTGGACAATATCGGATTATCGGATATCGGCAAAAAGCCATTATCGGACATCCCTACCAAATTCCTTAATTATAGCAACCATACTGCTACAATAATAGATATTTTAAAAAGTAAAACCACTTCCAGTACATGAACATCGGCAAAGGGGCAGACAGAAATGATTTGCAAATCATTGTATTCCGTTTATATTTACATCTAACACAATTTCCCAACTCATATGTGTCATGACTTGGACTTTGGCTTGGTTTGTTCTCCCGTGGTGCAAATGAACTGGACTGGTCAAGGCTTGAAGGTGGGTACATGATTTATTTAAACTATCAAAAAAGGAATAAACGAAAAGCGCGCACAGGGGCGGAGGTACAAAACTAGACTTTAAACACAAAACTTGCACATTGGCAGAAACTATGAACAATTAAACAAAACACTAACTGTGGCTTAACAAACAAAAACTTACTTGGCATGGAACCGGCATGAAAAAAAGAGTAGCAAGGGTCATCAGGGTGTGAAGAGAGTGCAGGAGCATAAATGCGGGGATGTCGTCAGGACGAACAACAGAAAATGAATGAACTTAAATACTATGGACATGATTAGTGAAAGCAGGTGCGTGACTTAAAACGTGAAACAGGTGCGTGACGTGACAGGTGAAAACTAATGGTTGCTATGGTGACAAGAGTGCACAATGAGTCCAAACGTGGAACAGGTGCGTGACGTGACAGGTGAAACTAATGGTTGCTATGGTGACAAAACAAAACAAAAGTGCACAAAAAGTCCAAAATTTAAACCGAACATTACTAAAACAAAACATGATCACACAGACATGACAATATGGAAACGGGGTTTGTACGTATTTAAAAAAGTAAAAGCCACTTCCAGTACATGAACATCGGCAAAGGGGCAGACAGAAGGGATGAAGGAAGGGGCGGGGCTTGGAGACGTGTTTGTGTATATTTGCCGTGATCAAGTTCCTTGTTCCACTGCTGGTTCCATACAGAGAACGGATTGCATTTACTGTAAGCGTGACCGGTTTCAAGTTAAAATGAATGTCTCGTTCACGGTCCAAGTGCAGGCTGAATTTCAAAGAAGTGTTCAGAGCTTCTTCTTTTCCGCCTCCCTCGCTTCCTCTTGCTATTCTTACCCCGACTCTATGAATTATTAGGCTGACTTCCAGTTCACCTGTGTCGCAATGTGACAGTAAACACACTTTAAGTATTTGTGTGTGGTATGGTAGACTTGGCCTCGGACCCTGTACAAGTGTGTACATCCTCCTCCCTTCTGAACGTTGCGCAGGTAGTGTACAGTAATCCCCTCCCTTAATAACCTGAGCAGGCAGCGCTGCCATGTACAGTAAATAGAACCTGCAGATTAGTCAGGCTTAATGAAGACCTGCTGTGTTCTCCATGTCTGCCAGCGCTATCATCTAATGTCAGGGTACCTATACTACGTACAGGACAGGGGTCCATAAATTAAGGTCTGCAGGCCGGATCCGGTCCACCAGTGCCGCATTCTGGCCCGTAGTCCGTCCTAAGTTTTTAAAATATATTTTGTATATACAGTCGATGAAACAAAAATTAATCCCAGGAACATCATGCCTACTGTCAAGCATGATGGTGGTAGTATTATGCTCTGGGCCGGTTTTGCTGCCCATGGTGCTTTAAATGGGACAATGAAAAAGAAGGATTAGCTCCAAATTCTTCAGGACAAGCTAAAATCATCAGCCCAGAGGTTGGGTCTTGGGCGCAGTTGGGTGTTCCAACAGGACAATGACCCCCAAACACACCTCAAAAGTGGTCAAGGAATGGCTAAATCAGCATATTGGCAGCAAAACCGGCCCAGAGCATAATACTACCCCCACCATGCTTGACGGTAGGAGTGGTGTTCCTGGGATTATGTCATGACTTGGTCTTGGGTGTTTGCTTTTCCGGAATGCAACGGAAAGTTGGCTCGGGCGAGACGGGAATGTAAGTACATTTTTTATTTAACACTATAACTACAAAACAAGGAAGTAAACAAGAGAACAAACTATGAAAAACAAAAAGACTATAAACATGGAACAAAAACTTACTTTGGCATGGGACACGAAGCAGGATCTTAGAGGATGAAGAGTGTACAGAAGCATAAATGTGGAGATGTCGCCAGAACGACAAACTGAAAACAATGAACTTAAATACTACATACATGATTAACGAAAACAGGTGCGTGACTCAAAACGTGAAACAGGTGCGTGACGTGACAGGTGAAAACTAATGGGTTGCTATGGTGACAAACAAGAGTGCACAATGAGTCCAAACGTGGAACAGGTGAAACTAATGGGTAATCATGGAAACAAGACGAGGGAGTGAAAAGCCAGAAACTAAACAAAACATGACTAAGACGAAACATGATTACACAGACATGACAGATTAAAGGCCTCACCTTTTCTCCTCCAAACATATTGCCGGGTATTGTGGCCAAACAGCTCCATTTTTGTTTCTTCGGACCACAGAACTTTCTTCCAGAAGGTCTTGTCTTTGTCCATGTGATGTCAGATGAAACAAAAAT
>NC_084554.2:3967500-4097500 GCF_033978685.3 Nerophis lumbriciformis | reverse complement strand
TCGCGGGGGCAGCAGCCTAAGCAGGGAAGCCCAGACTTCCCTCTCCCCAGCCACTTGGTCCAGCTCCTCCCGGGGGGTCCCGAGGCGTTCCCAGGCCAGCCGGGAGACATAGTCTTCCCAACGTGTCCTGGGTCTTCCCCGTGGCCCCCTACCGTTCAAACGTGCCCTAAACACCTCCCTCGGGAGGCGTTCGGGTGGCATCCTGACCAGATGCTCGAACCATCTCAACTGGCTCCTGTCCATCACCCTATTTCTAAAGGAGAGCCCCGCCACCCGGCGGAGGAAACTCATTTGGGCCGCTTGTACCCGTGATCTTGTCCTTTCGGTCATAACCCAAAGCTCATGACCATAGGTGAGGATGGGAACGTAGATGGACCGATAAATTGAGAGCTTTGCCTTCCGGCTCAGCTCCTTCTTCACCACAACGGATCGATACAGCGTCCGCATTACTAAAGACGCCGCGCCGATCTCACCATCCACTCTTCCCTCACTCGTGAACAAGACTCCCAGGTACTTGAACTCCTCCACTTGGGGCAAGATCTCCTCCCCAACTTGGAGATGGCACTCCACCCTTTTTCCGGGCGTTGAACCATGGACTCGGACTTGGAGGCGCTGATTCCCATCCCGGTCGCTTCACACTCGGTCCAGTGAGAGCTGAAGATCCTGGCCAGATGAAGCCATCAGGACCACATCATCTGCAACAAGCAGAGACCTAATCCTGCAGCCACCAAACCGGATCCCCTCAACGCCTTGACTGCGCCTAGAAATTCTGTCCATAAAAGTTCTGAACAGAATGGGTGACAGAGGTTAATATGTTGGGTTAGTTAGTGGTTAAAGGTTCATGTTAATATCATCATATAATTATAATAATGCAGTGTTTACTTTCCTGTACACAATAGCTCTAATGTTTGGTTCTTGTTCCAACAGCACCACTCAGTGGTCACATGTTGTAACTACACCCTGAACAGGTCCTTTCTCTTTTGAAAGTACTGTACAGTACACAGCTTTTCCCCCAACATTTAACATACGAAAACTAATCATTGTTTCGATTTGGACTCTTCAGTCTTTTTCATTTCCTAAGGAAATTGTCTTCAGATGATTTTATCCCCCAATAAAGCGCTTGTGACGTATTACCGGTCACCACGGCTAACTCAAGAGTTCAGGAGGTGTCAAAGTTCTGTATCTGTGGTCATCATTGAGGTAAGAAGCCAAACAGAAAGGAGTAGGCCCCCAGGCTTTGGTAAGGGAACGGGAGTTTCAGGTCCGTTCAGGTGAGCGGATCCACCTGGTAGGGCAGGCCACTTCCTGTAAGGGAGGGTTGGGTTTTGGTGGGCGCGCCTGCACATGCGTGTCACGCTCACTGCCTTACCACTTGCAGGAAGATCCGGATCTGGTAGGTCTTATTTTTGTTCTTTCCGATATTGTTTGCCTGATCGCTATCACATCAGTGTTTGTATCTGGATCTGAGAGATGTGTTTACCATTCTTCTACACGCTCTGTGGTGTGGTCACGACTCACTGGCTGCAGTGTTGCATTATCCAGTCTCCTTGTGTGACCACAGGAATCTTGCTATGCCAGCATGTCATTGATACCATATTTCGGTTTGTTTACTGCATCACTCAACGGTAAAAAGTTGTACTTCTTAGGGTTACGGTTAGGGTAAGGGTTAGGGGTGTAAAAAATGAACCAATAATCTGGTATGTCAATGGGTCACTCATGCACAATTCATTGATATTCCTTATTTACTCTTATGGTTTATATAATTCACGCCTTCTTTGCCTTTATTTGAACCGTTCTACAGTAAAAATTCCCACGTTTTTGGAACAATTTCCCTTGTGGATCAATACAGTTTGTCTAAGTCCAAGTCTAAGTCTTAAGTTTCCAGGAATTCCCAGGAATTCTTGTCACGGTTATTTAATCATTTAATGCTTCAGTCCTCCTCACTCACTGTTAGGATTGTCCCGATACCAATATTTAGGTTCCGTTACCAAAATGTATTTAGATACTTTTCTAAATAAAGGGGACCACAAAAAAATGTCAATATTGGCTTTATTTTAGCAAAAAATCTTAGTGTACGGTACATGAAACTTATCTTTATTATTGTAATTTAGTCCTTAAATAAAATAGTGAACATAGTAGACAACTTGTCTTTTAGTAGTAAGTAAACAAACAAAGACTCCTAATTAGTCAGTAACATATTGTGTCATTTATACACCTATTATTTTGTACACATTATGAGGGACAAACTGTAAAAATGCACAATGCATTGATATTCCTTATTTACTCTTATGATTTCTAGAATTCACGCAATAGGAAGAAATTCCCGCCTTCTTTGACTTTATTTGAGCCGTTCTACAGTAAAAATTCCCACGTTTTTGGAACAATTTCCCTTGTGGATCAATACAGTTTGTCTAAGTCCAAGTCTGAGTCTTAAGTTTCCAGGAATTCCCAGGAAATCTTGTCACGGTTATTTAATCATTTAATGCTTCAGTCCTCCTCACTCACTGTTAGGGTTGTCCCCATACCAATATTTAGGTTCCGTTACCAAAATGTATTTCGATACTTTTCTAAATAAAGGGGACCACAAAAAATGTCAATATTGGCTTTATTTTAGCAAAAAATCTTAAGTGTACATGAAACTTATGTTTATTATTGTAATTTAGTCCTTAAATAAAATAGTGAACATACTAGACAACTTGTCTTTTAGTAGTAAGTAAACAAACAAAGACTCCTAATTAGTCTATGCAGTAACATATTGTGTCATTTATACACCTATTATTTTGTACACATTATGAAGGACAAACTGTAAAAATGTACAATTCATTGATATTCCTTATTTACTCTTATGGTTTCTAGAATTCACGCAATAGGAAGAAATTCCCGCCTTCTTTGACTTTATTTGAACCGTTCTACAGTAAAAATTCCCATGTTTTTGGAACAATTTCCCTTGTGGATCAATACAGTTTGTCTAAGTCTAAGTTTCCAGGAATTCCACAATTCCCAGGAAATCTTGTCAGGGTTATTTAATCATTTAATGCTTCAGTCCTCCTCACTCGCTGTTAGGGTTGGCCCCATACCAATATTTAGGTTCCGTTACCAAAATGTATTTCGATACTTTTCTAAATAAAGTCATTATAGGCTCTATTTTAGCAAAAAATCTTAGTGTACATGAAACATATGTTTATTATTGTAATTTAGTCCTTAAATAAAATAGTGAACATACTAGACAACTTGTCTTTTAGTAGTATGTAAACAAACAAAGACTCCTAATTAGTCTATGCAGTAACATATTGTGTCATTTATACACCTATTATTTTGTACACATTATGAGGGACAAACTGTAAAAATGCACAATGCATTGATATTCCTTATTTACTCTTATGGTTTCTCGAATTCACGCAATAGGAAGAAATTCCCGCCTTCTTCTCACATATTTTTGGTCCGATTTTAACCGTTAACATTAAAAATTCTCACGTTTTTTGGAACAATTTCCCTTGTGGATCAATAAAGATTGTCTAAGTTTCCAGGAATTCCACAATTCCCAAGAAATCTTGTCACGGTTATTTAATCATTTAATGCTTCAGTCCTCCTCACTCACTGTTAGGGTTGTCCCCATACCAATATTTAGGTTCCGTTACCAAAATGTATTTAGATACTTTTCTAAATAAAGGGGACCACAAAAAATGTCATTATTTTCCTTATTTGAACAAAAAATGTTAGTGTACATGAAACATATGTTTATTATTGTAATTTAGTACTTAAATAAAATAGTGAACATACTAGACAACTTGTCTTTTAGTAGTAAGTAAACAAACAAAGACTCCTAATTAGTCTATGCAGTAACATATTGTGTCATTTATACACCTATTATTTTGTACACATTATGAGGGACAAACTGTAAAAATGCACAATGCATTGCTATTCCTTATTTACTCTTATGGTTTCTAGAATTCACGCAATGGGAAGAAATTCCCGCCTTCTTCGACTTTATTTGAACCGTTCTACAGTAAAGATTCCCATGTTTTTGGAACAATTTCCCTTGTGGATCAATACAGTTTGTCTAAGTCCAAGTTTCCAGGAATTCCCAGGAAATCTTGTCACGGTTATTTAATCATTTAATGCTTCAGTCCTCCTCACTCGCTGTTAGGGTTGTCCCCATACCAATATTTAGGTTCCGTTACCAAAATGTATTTAGATACTTTTCTAAATAAAGGGGACCACAAAAAAATTCATTATTTTCTTTATTTGAACCAAAAATCTTAGTGTAGATGAAACATATGTTTATTATTGTAATTTAGTCCTTAAATAAAATAGTGAACATAGTAGACAACTTGTCTTTTAGTAGTAAGTAAACAAACAAAGACTCCTAATTAGTCTATGCAGTAACATATTGTGTCATTTATACACCTATTATTTTGTACACATTATGAGGGACAAACTGTAAAAATGCACAATGCATTGATATTCTTTATTTACTCTTATGGTTTCTAAAATTCACGCAATAGGAAGAAATTCCCGCCTTCTTTGACTTTATTTGAGCCGTTCTACAGTAAAGATTCCCACGTTTTTGGAACAATTTCCCTTGTGGATCAATACAGTTTGCCTAAGTCTAAGTTTCCAGGAATTCCCAGGAAATCTTGTCACGGTTATTTAATCATGTAATGCTTCAGTCCTCCTCACTCACTGTTAGGGTTGTCCCCATACCAATATTTAGGTTCCGTTACCAAAATGTATTTAGATACTTTTCTAAATAAAGGGGACCACATAAAATTTCATTATTTTCTTTATTTGAACAAAAAATGTTAGTGTACATGAAACATATGTTTATTATTGTAATTTAGTCCTTAAATAAAATAGTGAACATACTAGACAACTTGTCTTTTAGTAGTAAGTAAACAAACAAAGACTCCTAATTAGTCTATGCAGTAACATATTGTGTCATTTATACACCTATTATTTTGTACACATTATGAGGGACAAACTGTAAAAATGCACAATGCATTGATATTCCTTATTTACTCTTATGGTTTCTAGAATTCACGCAATAGGAAGAAATTCCCGCCTTCTTTGACTTTATTTGAACCGTTCTACAGTAAAAATTCCCACGTTTTTGGAACAATTTCCCTTGTAGATCAATAAAGTTTGTCTAAGTCTAAGTTTCCAGGAATTCCACAATTCCCAGGAAATCTTGTCAGGGTTATTTAATCATTTAATGCTTCAGTCCTCTTCACTCACTGTTAGGGTTGTCCCCATACCAATATTTAGGTTCCGTTACCAAAATGTATTTCGATACCTTTTTAAATAAAGTCATTATAGGCTCTATTTTAGCAAAAAATGTTAGTGTACATGAAACATATGTTTATTATTGTAATTTAGTCCTTAAATAAAATGTTGAACATACTAGACAACTTGTCTTTTAGTAGTAAGTAAACAAACAAAGACTCCTAATTAGTCTATGCAGTAACATATTGTGTCATTTATACACCTATTATTTTGTACACTTTATGAGGGACAAACTGTAAAAATGCACAATTCATTGATATTCCTTATTTACTCTTATGGTTTCCAGCATTCACGCAATAGGAAGAAATTCCCGCCTTCTTCTCACATATTTTTGGTCCGATTTTAACCGTTAACATTAAAAATTCTCACGTTTTTTTGGAACAATTTCCCTTGTAGATCAATAAAGTTTGTCTAAGTCCAAGTCTAAGTTTCCAGGAATTCCACAATTCCCAGGAAATCTTGTCACGGTTATTTAATCATTTAATGCTTCAGTCCTCCTCACTCGCTGTTAAGGTTGTCCCCATACCAATATTTAGGTTCCGTTACCAAAATGCATTTAGATACTTTTCTAAATAAAGGGGACCACAAAAAAATTCATTATTTTCTTTATTTGAACAAAAAATGTTAGTGTACATGAAACATATGTTTATTATTGTAATTTAGTCCTTAAATAAAATAGTGAACATACTAGACAACTTGTCTTTTAGTAGTAAGTAAACAAACAAAGACTCCTAATTAGTCTATGCAGTAACATATTGTGTCATTTATACACCTATTATTTTGTACACTTTATGAGGGACAAACTGTAAAAAAAAATTATTAATCTACTTGTTCATTTACTGTTAATATCTGCTTATTTTCTGTTTTAACATGTTCTATCTACACTTCTGTTCAAATGTAACAATCACTTATTCTTCTCTTCTTTTAATACTTTACATTAGTTTTGGATGATACCACACATTTAGGTATCGATCTGATACCAAGTAGTTACAGGATCATACATTGCTCATATTTACTGACTTTATAAACATAATATGAATGTTAAAAAAAAAGGAAAAACGATTTTGTGACTATAAACAATATCGATGTAATCATAGTAGTATCGACTAGATTCGCTATTGTTTTTGGTATCATTACAGTGGATGTCAGGTGTAGATCCACCCATTTGTTTACATTGTGACGCCGGTGAGCTATTGAATCCGCCTACGGTGTGTAGTGAAGCATGTTTAGCTATTCCTCGTCCTCCAGTGATAATAGTACTTGAAACGTACTTTATTTGTTGCCATGGAGACCAGGATTAGTGATTTCGAAGTGGCTAAAACACTGCAGGCTGTGACTCAGACTACAATCCTACAGACAAGGTGTATAATAATTGCATCCCATAGTGGACATAAATAGAAATAGCGTGCGTGGGATGTGAGCAGGTGTTATCCATCCAGGTCATCGAATAAAGGTATCGGACGAGCGGATGGGCCAATCAGAGTGGAGAGCGCTGGTGGATTAGTTGAAACAAACTGCTCCTTAGAGATGTAACCAGAGCGGGTGTGGTTGTGGTTTGGAGGCCGCAGTGTCATGTGATGAAGGTGTCAGTTTCAACCGCTTTTATTACACGTCATTCAAATCCATTCAAAACAAGTTCAAACCAACACATTGAAGGCACTACCAGAGGGGTGTGTTGTATTTGTATTGTTGTAATGCTAAACATAAATCATGTATATATATATATATATATATATATAATGCATGTATATATATATAATGCATCACACATTTTTGTCTTGCTGAAATAAGCAGGGGCGTCCATGGTAACGTTGCTTGGATGCTCCAAAACCTGTATGTACCTTTCAGCATTAATGGTGCCTTCACAGATGTGTAAGTTACCCATGTTTTGAGCACTGATACACCCCCATACCATCACACATGCTGCCTTTTACACTTTGCGCCTAGAACAATCCGGATGGTTCCTTTTCCACTTTGGTCCGGAGGACACCACGTCCACAGTTTCCAAAAACTATTTGAAATGTGGACTCGTCAGACCACAGAACACTTTTCCACTTTGTATCAGTCCATCTTAGATGAGCTCGGGAGCCCCAGCGAAGCCGGCGGCGTTTCTGGGTGTTGTTGATAAATGTCTTTTCCGCTTTGCATAGTAGAGTTGTAACTTGCACTTACTTTGACATTTTGATAGTAGGCTATTATAGCGAATATAGACACTTACATCATGTGTTGTCTTCATTCTAACACCTATATAAGACTTTTAAAGTCATTTTGATAGTAGGCTAATATGGACACTTACATCATGTGTTGCCTTCATTATAACACGTATATAAGACTTTTAAAGTCATTTTGATAGTAGGCTAATATAGACACTTACATCATGTGTTGCCTTCATTATAACACTTATATAAGACTTTTAAAGTCATTTTGATAGTAGGCTAATATAGACACTGACATCATGTGTTGCCTTCATTATAACACTTACATAAGACTTTTAAAGTCATTTTGATAGTAGGCTAATATAGACACTTACATCATGTGTTGCCTTCATTATAACACTTATATAAGACTTTTAAAGTCATTTTGATAGTAGGCTAATATAGACACTTACATCATGTGTTGTCTTCATTATAACACTTATATAAGACTTTTAAAGTCATTTTGATAGTAGGCTAATATAGACACTGACATCATGTGTTGCCTTCATTATAACACTTACATAAGACTTTTAAAGTCATTTTGATAGTAGGCTAATATAGACACTTACATCATGTGTTGCCTTCATTATAACACTTATATAAGACTTTTAAAGTCATTTTGATAGTAGGCTAATATGGACACTTACATCATGTGTTGCCTTCATTATAACACTTATATAAGACTTTTAAAGTCATTTTGATAGTAGGCTAATATAACTAATATAGACACTTACATCATGTGTTGTCTTCATTATAACACTTATATAAGACTTTTAAAGTCATTTTGATAGTAGGCTAATATAGACATTTACATCATGTGTTGTCTTCATTATAACACTTTTATAAGACTTTTAAAGTCCTTTTGATAGTAGGCTAATATAGACACTTACATCATGTGTTGTCTTCATTATAACACTTATATAAGACTTTTAAAGTCATTTTGATTGTAGGCTAATATAGACACTTACATCATGTGTTGCCTTCATTATAACACTTATATAAGACTTTTAAAGTCATTTTGATAGTAGGCTAATATAGACACTTACATCATGTGTTGCCTTCATTATAACACTTATATAAGACTTTTCAAGTCATTTTGATTGTAGGCTAATATAGCTAATATAGACACTTACATCATGTGTTGTCTTCATTATAACACTTATATAAGACTTTTAAAGTCATTTTGATAGTCGGCTAATATAGACACTTACATCATGTGTTGCCTTCATTATAACACTTATATAAGACTTTTGAAGTCATTTTGATAGTAGGCTAATATAGACACTTACATCATGTGTTGTCTTCATTATAACACTTATATAAGACTTTTGAAGTCATTTTGATAGTAGGCTAATATAGTTAATATAGACACTTACATCATGTGTTGCCTTCATTATAACACTTATATAAGACTTTTAAAGTCATTTTGTTAGTAGGCTAATATAGACACTTACATCATGTGTTGCCTTCATTATAACACTTATATAAGACTTTTAAAGTCATTTTGATAGTAGGCTAATATAGCTAATATAGACACATCATGTGTTGTCTTCATTATAACACTTATATAAGACTTTTCAAGTCATTTTGATAGTAGGCTAATATAGACACTTACATCATGTGTTGCCTTCATTATAACACTTACATAAGACTTTTGAAGTCATTTTGATAGTAGGCTAATATAGCTAATATAGACACATCATGTGTTGTCTTCATTATAACACTCATATAAGACTTTTAAAGTCATTTTGATAGTAGGCCAATATAGCTAATATAGACACTTACATCATGTGTTGCCTTCATTATAACACCTATATAAGACTTTTAAAGTTATTTTGATAGTAGGCTAATATAGCTAATATAGACACTTACATCATGTGTTGTCTTCATTATAACACTTATATAAGACTTTTAAAGTCATTTTGATAGTAGGCTAATATAGACACTTACATCATGTGTTGCCTTCATTATAACACCTATATAAGACTTTTAAAGTCATTTGGATAGTAGGCTAATATAGACACTTACATCATGTGTTGCCTTCATTATAACACTTATATAAGACTTTTAAAGTCATTTTGATAGTAGGCTAATATAGACACTTACATCGTGTGTTGCCTTCATTATAACACTTATATCAGACTTTTAAAGTCATTTGGATAGTAGGCTAATATAGACACTTACATCATGTGTTGTCTTCATTAGAACACTTATATAAGACTTTTAAAGTAATTTTGATAGTAGGCTAATATAGACACTTACATCATGTGTTGCCTTCATCATAACACTTATATAAGACTTTTAAAGTCATTTTGATTGTGGGCTAATATAGACACTTACATCATGTGTTGCCTTCATTATAACACTTATATAAGACTTTTAAAGTCATTTTGATTGTAGGCTAATATAGACACTTACATCATGTGTTGTCTTCATTATAACACTTATATAAGACTTTTAAAGTCATTTTGATAGTCGGCTAATATAGACACTTACATCATGTGTTTCCTTCATTATAACACTTATATAAGACTTTTAAAGTCATTTTGATTGTAGGCTAATATAGACACTTCCATCATGTGTTGACTTACTTATATCATTTATAGAAGGCTTTTAATTTTTTGCGGCTCCAGACAGATTTTTCTTTGTATTTTTGATCCAATATGGCTCTTTCAACACTTGTGCTTGCTGACTCGTCCACTAGATGGTGCTAGATCCCTTCTTTTGTGTTGAAGCGCAAGTGTCCTCATACTGAACCAAGACAAATATTGCATGATCTGAACCGACATGGTCAAAGCTATTTTTTTTTACAGCACCGTCTGTTTTTCTAAGTTTTGTCCTCCGTGGTTCTTCGCGGCCTTGTAAAAATGTCCCAGGTGTTCATCTCTGGACCTTGGGACGCTTCCTGAATGGAAAAAGATCATTCATCATATCGGGGAGTAGACGGGCAGCGAGCTCGTATTACAGCGTAGTAGACCGGCCTTCCTCGACATTGTCTGGTGTTCCGTTTACAAGCTGGGACTAAAGTTTCCAGGTACAACGCTGATGGGACTAAAGTTTCCAGGTACAACGCTGATGGGACTAAAGTTTCCAGGTACAACGCTGATGGGATCAGGACTGACATGTTTGTATCGTATTTATGTGGGTAGTTTCTGCAAACAATGTGGAGCCAGAAAGGTGTGGCAGCTCCTTCCTGGTTGATACAAGTCGGGACCGAGTCTCTCTTCTGCACTTCTTAAACATGGTCAGCATCTGTCTGAGTGAAGGTCCAAGTCCAGAAGGTCCACATTCATGCTAGGCATGCTATTGTAGTCTCAGGACTGGACTGTTTGGTTGGTCTTAGAAGACGTTTACCCTCTCAGCCCAGTGGGCTCAGTCAGTTCATGTTCATAGACTTAGATTGGTCAGATCTAGTCTTAGACTTAGATTGGTCACATCTAGTCTTAGACTTACATTGGTCAGACCTAGTCTTAGACTTTGGTTGGTCAAATCAAGTCTTAGCCTTAGATTGGTCATATCTAGTCTTAGGCTTAGGTTGGTCACATCTAGTCTTAGATTTAGATTGGTCAGATCTAGTCTCAGACTTAGATTGGTCAGACCTAGTCTTACACTGGATTGGTCAAATCGAGTCTTAGATTTAGATTGGTCAGATCTAGTCTTAGACTTAGATTGGTCAGATCTAGTCTTAGTCTTAGATTGGTCAGATCTAGTCTTAGACTTACATTGGTCAGATCTAGTCTTTGACTTACATTGGTCAGACGTAGTCTTAGACTTAGATTGGTCAGATCTAGTCTTAGCCTTAGATTGGTCAGATCTAGTCTTAGACTTACATTGGTCAGATCTAGTCTTTGACTTACATTGGTCAGACGTAGTCTTAGACTTAGATTGGTCAGATCTAGTCTTAGACTTAGATTGGTCAGATCTAGTCTTAGACTTAGATTGGTCAGATCTAGTCTTAGACTTACATTGGTCAGACGTAGTCTTAGACTTAGATTGGTCAGATCTAGTCTTAGACTTACATTGGTCAGATCTAGTCTTTGACTTACATTGGTCAGACGTAGTCTTAGACTTAGATTGGTCAGATCTAGTCTTAGCCTTAGATTGGTCAGATCTAGTCTTAGACTTACATTGGTCAGATCTAGTCTTTGACTTACATTGGTCAGACGTAGTCTTAGACTTAGATTGGTCAGATCTAGTCTTAGCCTTAGATTGGTCAGATCTAGTCTTAGACTTACATTGGTCAGATCTAGTCTTAGACTTACATTGGTCAGACGTAGTCTTAGACTTAGATTGGTCAGATCTAGTCTTAGACTTACATTGGTCAGACGTAGTCTTAGACTTACATTGGTCAGACCTAGTCTTAGACTTTGGTTGGTCAGATCAAGTCTTACACTTAGATTGGTCATATCTAGTCTTAGGCTTAGGTTGGTCACATCTAGTCTTAGATTTAGATTGGTCAGATCTAGTCTCAGACTTTGATTGGTCAGACCTCGTCTTAGACTGGATTGGTCAAATCGAGTCTTAGATTTAGATTGGTCAAATCTAGTCTTAGACTTAGATTGGTCAAATCTAGTCTTAGACTTAGATTGGTCAAATCTAGTCTTAGACTTAAATAGGTCGAACCTAGTCTTAGACTTAGATTGGTCAAATCTAGTCTTAGACTTAGATTGGTCAGATCTATTCTTAGACTTAGATTGGTCAGATCTAGTCTTATACTTACATTGGTCAGACATAGTCTTAGACTTAGATTGGTCAGTTCTAGTCTTAGACTTACATTGGTCAGATCAAGTCTTAGACTTAGATTGGTCATATCTAGTCTTAGGCTTAGGTTGGTCACATCTAGTCTTAGATTTAGATTGGTCAGATCTAGTCTCAGACTTAGATTGGTCAGACCTAGTCTTAGACTGGATTGGTCAAATCGAGTCTTAGATTTAGATTGGTCAAATCTAGTCTTAGACTTAGATTGGTCAAATCTAGTCTTAGACTTAGATTGGTCAAATCTAGTCTTAGACTTAGATTGGTCAAATCTAGTCTTAGACTTACATTGGTCAGACGTAGTCTTAGACTTACATTGGTCAGATCTAGTCTTAAACATAGATTGGTCACATCTAGTCTTGGACTTGGATTGGTCACATCTAGTCTTAGACTTAGATTGGTCACATCTAGTCTTGGACTTAGATTGGTCACATCTAGCCTTGGACTTAGATTGGTCACATCTAGCCTTGGACTTAGATTTGTCACATCTAGTCTTAGACTCAGATTGGTCAGATCTATTCTTAGAATTAGATTGGTCATATCTAGTCTTGGACTTAGATTGGTCACATCTAGCCTTGGACTTAGATTGGTCACATCTTTTCTTAGACTCAGATTGGTCAGATCTAGTCTTGGACTTAGATTGGTCACATCTAGTCTTAGACTTAGATTGGTCAGATCTAGTCATAGACTTAGATTGGTCACATCTAGTCTTAGACTTAGATTGGTCACATCTTAGACTTAGATTGTCCAGATCTAGTCTTAGACTTACATTGGTGGGGGTAGGGGGGGTGTATATTGTAGCGTCCCGGAAGAGTTAGTGCTGCAAGGGGTTCTGGGTATTTGTTCTGTTGTGTTTATATTGTGTTACGGTGCGGATGTTCTCCCGAAATGTGTTTGTCATTCTTGTTTGGTGTGGGTTCACAGTGTGGCGCATATTTGTAACAGTGTTAAAGTTGTTTATACGGCCACACTCAGTGTGACCTGTATGGCTGTTGACCAAGTATGATTTGCATTCACTTATGTGTGTTTAAAAGCCGCATATATTATGTGACTGGGCCAGCACGCTATTTATATGGAGGAAAAGCGGGCGTGACGACAGGTTGTAGAGGACGCTAAAGGCAGTGCCTTTAAGGTACGCCCCCAATATTGTTGTCCGGGCGGAAATCGGGAGAAATTCGGGAGAATGGTTGTCCCGGGAGATTTTCGGGAGGGTCACTGAAATTCGGGAGTCTCCCGGGAAAATCGGGAGGGTTGGCAAGTATGGGGACAGGTGGTGTCGCAGACCTCCTCCTCTGTTCAGGGATAGTTTTTCAACCTTGACATAGATGGCTTCCCTCTCTCCTCCTTCGTACCGCCTGTCCTCCCAGTCCAGAAGTTGAACATTTTTGTTGTCCAAGGAGTGATGTTTCTACCACGAACTGATGAAGTCAAAACGTTTTCTAAGACCAACCAAACAGTCCAGTTGGGATCGATTGAAGGCCCTGGGATGACAACGACCTGGATGAATGGGAACCTTCATAGACATTCTATTGGACCGTTTGATGATGCTGTAAAATTTCTCTCTGGCAGGTTTCCATGGCTTAAAGCCTGTCCTCAAACGCGGTCGGTCTTCAGGGGAAGCTGCTGAGGAGCTACCACCACACGGCAGTTCTCCACAGGCTTTGGGGAAGTCATCATCAGAGCCATGCCGGCTCTGACCACCGGAGTGGGCCCTGAACCAGGTACCAACCACAGCCCTTGTCCTTACCTCAGAACTGGCCAAAAATGACTTTTTAATGGGAGATTCAATGTCAGTCAAACACCACTCAAGGTGAACTTACCAGAACCAGATTGTTTTAAAGGGGTCCTGTTACCCAAAACCATTTTTTTCTTACCTGATGGTTCCTGTTTTTGTTTATTTGGAATCCCCGTAAGTACCGAAAATGTGAAATCAAGCTACTGAGGCGTTCTTGCCTTCTTCCAAACTTGCTCAAAATGAGCCGTAGGGAATTTTCGACTTCTGTGACGTATTTTGACGAATGTTGCGTCATATATCTCCATATATGGTAGAGGTTAACCCGAAGAGCTTTGCGCGAGTCTGCCGTTTGTATTCAGTCGCAGTCCAAAGTTGTAATCAATAAGTTCCTTATTATTCTCCTATCCTCTTGTTGTGGGGCAGACTGGCTCGTACAGGCACATGCATGCTGGAATATTACAAATGATGACACAAAATAGCGTCTTGATAGTCTGTGAAAGAAAATCGATGCAAAATGTGTTGAAAGCACCAGTGTCGATTTTGTTAACTAATACTTTTCATCTTAGTTGTACTAAACCAGGGGTGCTCATTACGTCGATCGCGAGCTACCGGTCGATCTCGGAGGGTGTGTCAGTCGATCACCAGCCAGGCATTAAAAAAATAGTCCTAAAAATGAGCGATCATAAATCTTCACTATGACGTCACTTTCGTCACTTGATTGACATTCACGGCACCCGAGGGTCTTCTGAGATGACGCTGGCTGCTGCCAGCTCAGTAAAATTACCGACTGGAAGGCGAGAAACACTTTATTTCAACAGACTCTGGCGCCGTACCTGTCGTCAAAACTCCAAAGACCGACTGCACAGTTGCACAGTTGCGCTAACAAAATAAGAATCTCAGAAAGCTGGCGTGCACAAGCTAGCAAGCTACGGAGTTTGCCGACAATGTATTTCTTGTAAAGTGTATACAAAGGAGTACGGAAGCTGGACAAATAAGATGCCCAAAACCAACCACTTTCATGTGGTATTGGACAGAAAGGAGGGCTTTTTTTCTCCTCCATTCGATAATGCGGACGTTATCATCACCACTGTCTGATTCCAATCAATGCAAAAGTCATCAGAATCAGGTAATACACCAACTTATATTCTTGTCTTCATGAAAGAAAGGAATCTATATGTGTTAACATGCTTGTATTATCTTTAAACACTTTTAACTTATTAACAATATTAACTATATGTGTTAAACATGCTTGTATTATCTTTAAACACCTTTAACTTGTTAACAATATTAACTATATGTGTTAAACATGCTTGTATTATCTTTAAACACCTTTAACTTGTCAACAATATTAACTATATGTATTAAACATACTTGTATTATCTTTAAACACCTTTAATTTATTAACAATATTAACTGTGTTAAACATGCTTGTATTATCATTAAACACCTTTAAGTTGTTAACAATATTAACTATATGTATTAAACATTCTTGTATTATCATTAAACACCTTTAATTTATTAACAATATTAACTGTGTTAAACATGCTTGTATTATCATTAAACACCTTTAACTTGTTAACAATATTAAGTATATGTGTTAAACATGCTTGCATTATCTTTAAACACCTTTAACTTGTTAACAATATTAACTATATGTGTTAAACATGCTTGCATTATCTTTAAACACCTTTAACTTGACAACAATATTAACTATATGTGTTAAACATGCCTGTATTATCTTTAAACACCTTTAACTTGTTAACAATATTAACTATATGTGTTAAACATGCTTGTATTATCTTTAAACACCTTTAAGTTGTTAACAATATTAACTATATGTATTAAACATTCTTGTATTATCATTAAACACCTTTAATTTATTAACAATATTAACTGTGTTAAACATGGTTGTATTATCATTAAACACCTTTAACTTATTAATAATATTAACTATATGTGTTAAACATGCTTGTATTATCTTTAACCACCTTTAACTTGTTAACAATATTAACTATATGTGTTAAACATGCTTGTATTATCTTTAAACACCTTTAACTTGTTAACAATATTAACTATATGTGTTAAACATGCTTGTATTATCATTAAACACCTTTAACTTGTTAACAATATTAACTATATGTGTTAAACATGCTTGCATTATCTTTAAACACCTTTAACTTGTCAACAATATTAACTATATGTGTTAAACATGCTTGTATTATCTTTAAACACCTTTAACTTGTCAACAATATTAACTATATGTGTTAAACATGCTTGCATTATCTTTAAACACCTTTAACTTATTAACAATATTAACTATATGTATTAAACATACTTGTATTATCATTAAACACCTTTAATTTATTAACAATATGTGTTAAACATGCTTGTATTATCTTTAAACACCTTTAACTTGTTAACAATATTAACTATATGTATTAAACATTCTTGTATTATCATTAAACACCTTTAATTTATTAACAATATTAACTATATGTGTTAAACATGCTTGTATTACCATTAAACACCTTTAACTTGTTAACAAAAACATATATTTCATAAATAAGTAAATATAAATGATATATATGAATGAGGTAGATCCCCACGACTTGATCAATTGAAAAGTAGCTCGCCTGCAGAAAAAGTGTGAGCACCCCTGTACTAAACAATCTATTTTCACCTAAGGCGTTAATGGAACAAAACAAACGCACGTTGACTAAGAAGATGACAAAATTAACTGACATTTTACTCGACGAATAAAAACGAAACAGAAACGAAATCCAAGCACATTTAATTTTGTCTCGTAAATAGGCGGGATGAGTTCGGTATACAGCCAATCACAGCTCTTTAACAGCGTATTAAGAAAGGGGTCAGGGGTTAGTTCCCTAAGAGAGCCAATCAAATGCTTTTCATTGTGAGAGGAGGAAGTTGGATTATTTACCGTATTTTCCGCACCATAAGCCGCCCTGGGTTATAAGCCGCGCCTTCAATGAACGGCATATTTCAAAACTTTGTCCACCTATAAGCCGCCCCGTGTTGTAAGCCGCATCTAACTGCGCTAAAGGAATGTCAAAAAAACAGTCAGATAGGTCAGTCAAACTTTAATAATATATTAAAAACCAGCGTGATGTGGGCGCGCATGGAGTCGTATATCAACATGGACGGAGCTGCGTGAAAAAAGCCACCCGGCCTCTTCGCGTAAACTTACCTTAACCACTCGCTCATCTTTTCTTCATCCATCCATCCCTTCGAGTTAGCTTTTATGATGACGCCGGCTGGAAAGGTCTCTTTTGGCAAGGTCTTCCTTTTGAATATCACCATGGGTGGAAGTTTCTGGCCATTAGCATGGCAAGCTAGAACCACAGTGAAGGATGACTTCTCATTCCCTGTGGTGCGAATATTCACCGTACGTGCTCCCGTTGTATCCACAGTGCGGTTCACAGGAATATCAGTTGCTGTGAAATAGTAATCCGTGTGCGGATGGAGAGATTGCGTCTTTTCGTGAACCGGATCCCGGTCGCTTTGTAGGAGCCATTTTGTGGTCTTTACAGATGTAAACACACAAAGGAAATGATAATATCCGCGCGCTTTTTCTTCTTCTACGCGGGCGGGTGGTTGCTTACAGTAGAAGAAGAAGCGCTTCCTGTTCTATGGGGGCGGGTGCTTACCTTGGCGGTTGCTTGCGTAGAAGAAGAAGCGCTTCCTGTTCTACCGGGAAAAAAGATGGCGGCTGTTTACCGAAGTTGCGAGACCGAAACTTTATGAAAATGAATCTTAATATTTATCCATATATAAAGCGCACCGGGTTATAAGGCGCACCGTCAGCTTTTGAGTAAATTTGTGGTTTTTAGGTGCGGCTAATAGTGCGGAAAATACGGTATATATACAGTGGTGGTCAAAAGTGTACATACACTTGTAAAGAACATCATGTCATGGCTGTCTGGACTTTACAATCATTATTATTTTTTTGTGATGTAGTGATTGGAGCACATACTTGTTGGTCACAAAAAACATTCATGAAGTTTGCTTCTTTTATGAATTTATTATGGCTCTACTGAAAATGTGAGGGTCAAAAGTATACATACAGCAATGTTAATATTTGCTTACATGTCCCTTGGCAAGTTTACCTGCAATAAGGCGCTTTTGGTAGCCATCCACAAGCTTCTGCCTGACCACTTGACCACTAAATCGCTGCAGTTCAGCTAAATGTGTTGCTTTTCTGACATGGACTTGTTTCTTCAGCATTGTCCACACCTTTAAGTCAGGACTTTGGGAAGGCCTATTCTAAAACCTTCATTCTAGCCCAGTGGTTCTTAACCTGGGTTGGATGGAACCCTAGGGGTTGGGTGAGTCGGACTCAGTGGTTCGGCGTAGGTCGAGACACACCCGACTCATGGTGTAAATAAAAACTTCTCCCTATCGGCGTATTACGGATACAACAACAGCAGAAGTCAGACTGATTTGCGGGTGTGTAATTTGTTGTGAGTTTATGCACTGTGTTGGTTTTGTTCTTTGAACAAGGTGATGTTCATTTTGTGCACCAGTAATAAAACATGGTAACACTTTAGTATGGGGAACATATTCACCATTAATTAGTTGCTTATTAACATGCAAAGTAGTAACATATTGGCTCTTAACTAGTCATTATTAATTACTTATTAATGCCTTATTCACCTCATTATAACCCTAACCCTCTAACCCTAACCAAATAACTCTAAATGAAGTCTTTGTTACTTAGAATATGTTCCCCATACTAAGGTGTTACCAAAAACATATAACTTTGTCTTGAATTTGAAAAAAAAACATTTTATTTTTCACTAAAGAAGGGTTCGGTGAATGCGCGTATGAAACTGGTGGGGTTCTGTACCACCAACCAGGTTAAGAACCACTGTTCTAGCCTGATTTAGCCATTCCTTTACCATCTTTGAGGTGTGTTTGGGGTCATTGTCCTGTTGGAATACTACCACCACCATGCTTGACGGTAGGAATGGTGTTCCTGGGATTAAAGGCCTCACTTTTTCTCCTCCAAACATATTGCTGGGTATTGTGGCCAAACAGCTCCATTTTTGTTTCATTTGACATCAAATGGACAAAGATAAGACCTTCTGGAGGAAAGTTCTGTGGTCATATATATATATATATATATATATCCATCCATCCATCTTCTTCCGCTTATCCGAGGTCGGGTCGCGGGGGCAGCAGCCTAAGCAGGGAAGCCCAGACTTCCCTCTCCCCAGCCACTTCGTCCAGCTCTTCCTGTGGGACCCCGAGGCGTTCCCAGGCCAGCCGGGAGACATAGTCTTCCCAACGTGTCCTGGGTCTTCCTCGCGGCCTCCTACCGGTCGGACGTGCCCTAAACACCTCCCTAGGGAGGCGTTCGGGTGGCATCCTGACCAGATGCCCGAACCCACCTCATCTGGCTCCTCTCGATGTGGAGGAGCAGCGGCTTTACTTTGAGCTCCTCCCGGATGGCAGAGCTTCTCACCCTATCTCTAAGGGAGAGCCCTGCCACCCGGCGGAGGAAACTCATTTCGGCCGCTTGTACCCGTGATCTTGTCCTTTTGGTCATAACCCAAAGCTCATGACCATAGGTGAGGATGGGAACGTAGATTGACCGGTAAATTGAGAGCTTTGCCTTCCGGCTCAGCTCCTTCTTCACCACAACGGACCGATACAGCGTCCGCATTACTGAAGACGCCGCACCGATCCGCCTGTCGATCTCACGATCCACTCTTCCCTCACTCGTGAACAAGACTCCGAGGTACTTGAACTCCTCCACTTGGGGCAAGATCTCCTCCCCAACCCGGAGATGGCACTCCACCCTTTTCCGGGTGAGAACCATGGACTCGGACTTGGAGGTGCTGATTCTCATCCCAGTCGCTTCACACTCGGCTGCGAACTGATCCAGTGAGAGCTGAAGATCCTGGCCAGATGAAGCCATCAGGACCACATCATCTGCAAAAAGCAGAGACCTAATCCTGCAGCCACCAAACCAGATCCCCTCAACGCCTTGACTGCGCCTAGAAATTCTGTCCATAAAAGTTATGAACAGAATCGGTGACAAAGAGCAGCCTTGGCGGAGTCCAACCCTCACTGGAAACGTGTCCGACTTACTACCGGCAATGCGGACCAAGCTCTGACACTGATCATACAGGGAGCGGACTGCCACAATCAGACAGTCCGATACTCCATACTCTCTGAGCACTCCCCACAGGACTTCCCGAGGGACACGGTCGAATGCCTTCTCCAAGTCCACAAAACACATGTAGACTGGTTGGGCAAACTCCCATGCACCCTCAAGGACCCTGCCGAGAGTATAGAGCTGGTCCACAGTTCCACGACCAGGACGAAAACCACACTGTTCCTCCTGAATCCGAGGTTCGACTATCCGGTGTAGCCTCCTCTCCAGTACACCTGAATAGACCTTACCGGGAAGGCTGAGGAGTGTGATCCCACGATAGTTAGAACACACCCTCCGGTTCCCCTTCTTAAAGAGAGGAACCACCACCCCGGTCTGCCAATCCAGAGGTACCGCCCCCGATGTCCACGCGATGCTGCAGAGTCTTGTCAACCAAGACAGCCCCACAGCATCCAGAGCCTTAAGGAACTCCGGGCGGATCTCATCTACCCCTGGGGCCTTGCCACCGAGGAGCTTTTTAAACTCAATATACATATATATATATATATATATATATATATATATATACACCGTATTTTTCGGACTATAAGTGGCAGTTTTTTTCATAGTTTGGCCGGGGGTGCGACTTATACTCAGGAGCGACTTATGTGTGAAATGATGAACACATTAGCGTAAAATATCAAATAATATTGATCTCATTCACGTAAGAGACTAGACGTATAAGATTTCATGGGATTTAGCGATTAGGAGTGACAGATTGTTTGGTAAACGTATAGCATGTTCTATATGTTATAGTTATTTGAACGACTCTTACCATAATATGTTACGTTAACATACCAGTTGCTTATTTATGCCTCATATAACGTACACTTATTCAGCCTTGTGACACAGAAGGACGACACCGCAGCACTTCAATAAAACACAAGCAGATCTTCTGTTTCTAGCCGATACTACATTAAAAAATAACGTAATATAACGCAGTAATGCATCATGTAGTAACGGTAACTGAGTTACTGAATATAAAAAATAACGCGTTAGATTACTAGTTACCAACACTGTGCCTCATATAACGTACACTTATTCAGCCTGTTGTTCACTATTCTTGATTTATTTTAAATTGCCTTTCAAATGTCTATTCTTGCTGTTGGCTTTTATCAAATACATTTCCCCCCAAAAAATGCGACTTATACTCCAGTGCGACTTATATATGTTTTTTTTCCTTCTTTATTATGCGTTTTCGGCCGGTGCGCCTTATACTCCGGAGCGACTTATACTCTGAAAAATACGGTATATGTAAATGTAAATTAGATCAATAATGTTTACTATCAAAACATATTTTGTCATTTTTGTTATTGTTTACAAATCCAAAAGGGCTGTGAGGCAAAAACCAAAACAAGGAAATAATTTCAACATGTAATTGATATTTTTATTAATCATTGAATGAACTTGAAAATAATGAAGTATCAGTATTGGTGTGGCCGATGTAAATACTTGGTATTGGACCGATACCGGCATTTTCGAGCATTGAATAAGTGCTTATTATGTTTTAACAGAAGTGTTCATGTTACACCAGAAATGAACGATTACATTAATAATAGTTTTGAGAAAATACAAACCCCGTTTCCATATGAGTCGGGAAATTGTGTTAGATGTAAATATAAACGGAATACAATGATTTGCAAATCATTTTCAACCAATGTTCACCACTGTGTTACATCACCTTTCCTTTTAACAACACTCAATAAACGATTGGGAACTGAGGAAACTAATTGTTGAAGATTTGAAAGTGGAATTATTTCCCATTCTTGTTTTATGTAGAGCTTCAGTCGTTCAACAGTCGTATTTTACGCTTCTTAATGCGCCACACATTTTCAATGGGAGACAGGTCTGGACTGCAGGCGGGCCAGGAAAGTACCCGCGCTCTTTTTTTTTTACGAAGCCACGCTGTTGTAACACGTGCTGAATGTGGCTTGGCATTGTCTTGCTGAAATAAGCAGGGGCGTCCATGAAAAAGACGGCGCTCCAAAACCTGTATGTACCTTTCAGCGTTAATGGTGCCTTCACAGATGTGTAAGTTACCCATGCTTTGGGCGCTAATACACCTCCATACCATCACACATGCTGGCTTTTTGAACTTTGCGTCGATAACAGTCTGGATGGTTCGCTTCCCCTTTGGTACGGATGACACGATGTCGAATATTTCCAAAAACAATTTGAAATGTGGACTCGTCAGACCACAGAACACTTTTCCACTTTGCATGAGTCCATCTTAGATGAGCTCGGGCCCATAGAAGGTGGCGGCGTTTCTGGGTGTTGTTGATAAATGGCTTTCGCTTTTGCATAGTAGAGCTTTAACTTGCACTTACAGATGTAGCGACCAACTGTATTTAGTGACAGTGGTTTTCTGAAGTGTTCCTGAGCCCATGTGGTGATATCCTTTAGAGATTGATGTCAGTTTTGGATATAGGGATCGATGTTGGTTTCCGGCCATGCCGCTTACGTGGAGTGATTTCTCCAAAATTCTCTGAACCTTTTGATGATATTATGGACCGTAGTTGTTCGAAATCCCTAAATTTCTTGCAATTGCACTTTGAGAAACGTTGTTCTTAAACTGTTTGACTATTTGCTCATGTGGTGATATCCTTTAGAGATTGATGTCGGGTTTTTGATACAGTGCCGTCTGAGGGATCGATGTTGGTTTCCGGCCATGCCGCTTACGTGGAGTGATTTCTCCAGATTCTCTGAACCTTTTGATGATATTACGGACCGTAGATGTTGAAATCCCTAAATTTCTTGCAATTGCACTTTGAGAAACGTTGTTCTTAAACTGTTTGACTAGGGGGTGGATGAGATCCGCCCGGAGTTCCTTAAGGCTCTGGATGCTGTGGGGCTGTCTTGGTTGACAAGACTCTGCAGCATCGCGTGGACATCGGGGGCGGTACCTCTGGATTGGCAGACCGGGGTGGTGGTTCCTCTCTTTAAGAAGGGGAACCGGAGGGTGTGTTCTAACTATCGTGGGATCACACTCCTCAGCCTTCCCGGTAAGGTCTATTCAGGTGTACTGGAGAGGAGGCTACGCCGGATAGTCGAACCTCGGATTCAGGAGGAACAGTGTGGTTTTCGTCCTGGTCGTGGAACTGTGGACCAGCTCTATACTCTCGGCAGGGTCCTTGAGGGTGCATGGGAGTTTGCCCAACCAGTCTACATGTACTTTGTGGACTTGGAGAAGGCATTCGACCGTGTCCCTCGGGAAGTCCTGTGGGGAGTGCTCAGAGAGTATGGGGTATCGGACTGTCTGATTGTGGCAGTCCGCTCCCTGTATGATCAGTGTCAGAGCTTGGTCCGCATTGCCGGCAGTAAGTCGGACACGTTTCCAGTGAGGGTTGGACTTCGCCAAGGCTGCCCTTTGTCACCGATTCTGTTCATAACTTTTATGGACAGAATTTCTAGGCGCAGTCAAGGCGTTGAGGGGATCCGGTTTGGTGGCTGCAGGATTAGGTCTCTGCTTTTTGCAGATGATGTGGTCCTGATGGCTTCATCTGGCCAGCTCTCACTGGATCGGTTCGCAGCCGAGTGTGAAGCGACTGGGATGGGAATCAGCACCTCCAAGTCCGAGTCCATGGTTCTCGCCCGGGAAAGGGTGGAGTGCCATCTCCGGGTTGGGGAGGAGATCTTGCCCCAAGTGGAGGAGTTCAAGTACCTCGGAGTCTTGTTCACGATTGAGGGAAGAGTGGATCGTGAGATCGACAGGCGGATCGGTGCGGCGTCTTCAGTAATGCGGACGCTGTATCGATCCGTTGTGGTGAAGAAGGAGCTGAGCCGGAAGGCAAAGCTCTCAATTTACCGGTCGATCTACGTTCCCATCCTCACCTATGGTCATGAGCTTTGGGTTATGACCGAAAGGACAAGATCACGGGCCGAAATGAGTTTCCTCCGCCGGGTGGCGGGGCTCTCCCTTAGAGATAGGGTGAGAAGCTCTGCCATCCGGGAGGAGCTCAAAGAAAAGCCGCTGCTCCTCCACATGGAGAGGAGCCAGATGAGGTGGTTCGGGCATCTGGTCAGGATGCCACCCGAACGCCTCCCTAGGGAGGTGTTTAGGGCACGTCCGACCGGTAGGAGGCCGCGGGGAAGACCCAGGACACGTTGGGAAGACTATGTCTCCCGGCTGGCCTGGGAACGCCTCGGGATCCCCCAGGAGGAGCTGGACGAAGTGGCTGGGGAGAGGGAAGTCTGGGCTTCCCTGCTTAGGCTGCTGCCCCCGCGACCCGACCTCGGATAAGCGGAAGAAGATGGATGGATGGATGGATGGATGGATGTTGTGACATATATCATTATCACAGGAGACTGCAGGAAATACACCGATACAGGTTCTAGGCAATGATGTGTGCTCTTCTTCCTACCAGGTCTGCACGAGCTGCTGGCAGCGTTGCCTTCAAAACTGCAGCCTTGTGTCGGCCAGCCTGAGGACAAGACTTTCCTTCAGCACATGTTTGGGGAGAAAAGCCTGCAGTCATTGTTCAAGGCAAAATACTAGCAACTGTTATCACATTCATCTACCAATGTTTCAATGTCACACACTGTGCTACCAAACAATGTTTCAATGTCACACACTGTACTACCAAACAATGTTTCAATGTCACATACTGTGCTACCAAACAGATCCACGAAAGACTGCGACAATACGAGGAGAGCAAACCCACTCCCGTCTTGGACAGTGCGGCCATGTTGCCGACTGAAGTAAGTGGTTGCACTCCTTCGTTAGGTTGATGTTGGCGATAAATTATGAGGGGCCGTTAGGGACATTATTCAGAATTACCTCTTACATACACTACTGAAATGCTCTCACATAAACAACTGAAATCTTTTTCTTTTATACACACTACTGAAACACTCTTATAACACTACTGAAATGCTCTTACATACACTACTGAAATGCTCTTATAAATACTACTGAAACACCCTTATAAACACTACTGAAACACTCTTACATACACTACTGAAATGCTCTCACATAAACAACTGAAATCTTTTTCTTTTATACACACTACTGAAACACTCTTATAAACACTACTGAAATGCTCTTACATACACTACTGAAATGCTCTTATAAATACTACTGAAACACTCTTATAAACACTACTGAAACACTCTTACATACACTACTGAAATGCTCTCACATAAACAACTGAAATCTTTTTCTTTTATACACTACTGAAACACTCTTATAAACACTACTGAAATGCTCTTACATACACTACTGAAATGCTCTTATAAATACTACTGAAACACTCTTATAAACACTACTGAAACACTCTTACATACACTACTGAAATGCTCTCACATAAACAACTGAAATCTTTTTCTTTTATACACACTACTGAAACACTCTTATAAACACTACTGAAATGCTCTTACATACACTACTGAAATGCTCTTATAAATACTACTGAAACACTCTTATAAACACTACTGAAACACTCTTACATACACTACTGAAATGCTCTCACATAAACAACTGAAATCTTTTTCTTGTATACACACTACTGAAACACTCTTATAAACACTACTGAAATGCTCTTACATACACTACTGAAATGCTCTTATAAATACTACTGAAACACTCTTATAAACACTACTGAAACACTCTTACATACACTACTGAAATGCTCTCACATAAACAACTGAAATCTTTTTCTTTTATACACACTACTGAAACACTCTTATAAACACTACTGAAATGCTCTTACATACACTACTGAAATGCTCTTATAAATACTACTGAAACACTCTTATAAACACTACTGAAATGCTCTTACATACACTACTGAAACACTCTTATAAACACTACTGAAATGCTTTTACATACACTACTGAAACACTCTTATAAACACTACTGAAATGCTCTTACATACACTACTGAAACACTCTTATAAACACTACTGAAACATTCTTACATACACTACTGAAACTTTCTTATAAACACTACTGAAATGCTTTTACATACACTACTGAAACACTCTTATAAACACTACTGAAATGCTCTTACATATACTACTGAAACACTCTTATAAACACGACTGAAACACTCTTATAAACACTACTGAAACATTCTTACATACACTACTGAAACACTCTTATAAACACTACTGAAACATTCTTACAAAAACTACTGAAACACTCTTATAAACACTACTGAAACATTCTTACATACACTACTGAAACACTCTTATAAACACTACTGAAACATTCTTACATACACTACTGAAACACTTTTATAAACACTACTGAAACACTCTTACATACACTACTGAAACACTCTTATAAACACTACTGAAATGCTTTTACATACACTACTGAAACACTCTTATAAACACTACTGAAATGCTCTTACATACACTACTGAAATGCTCTTATAAATACTACTGAAACACTCTTATAAACACTACTGAAATGCTCTTACATACACTACTGAAACACTCTTATAAACACTACTGAAATGCTTTTACATACACTACTGAAACACTCTTATAAACACTACTGAAATGCTCTTACATATACTACTGAAACACTCTTATAAACACTACTGAAACACTCTTATAAACACTACTGAAATGCTCTTACATACACTACTGAAACACTCTCATAAACACTACTGAAATGCTTTTACATACACTACTGAAACACTCTTATAAACACTACTGAAATGCTCTTACATATACTACTGAAACACTCTTATAAACACTACTGAAACACTCTTATAAACACTACTGAAACGTTCTTACATACACTACTGAAACACTCTTATAAACACTACTGAAATGCTCTTACATACACTACTGAAATGCTCTTATAAACACTACTGAAACACTCTTATAAACACTACTGAAACACTCTTACATACACTACTGAAACACTCTTATAAACACTACTGAAATGCTCTTACATACACTACTGAAATGCTCTTATAAACACTACTGAAACACTCTTATAAACACTACTGAAACACTCTTACATACACTACTGAAACACTCTTATAAACACTACTGAAACACTCTTACATACACTACTGAAACACTCTTATAAACACTACTGAAATGCTCTTACATACACTACTGAAACACTCTTATAAACACTACTGAAATGCTCTTACATACACTACTGAAACACTCTTATAAACACTACTGAAATGCTTTTACATACACTACTGAAACACTCTTATAAACACTACTGAAATGCTTTTACATACACTACTGAAACACTCTTATAAACACTACTGAAATGCTCTTACATACACTACTGAAACACTCTTATAAACACTACTGAAATGCTCTTACATACACTACTGAAACACTCTTATAAACACTACTGAAATGCTTTTACATACACTACTGAAACACTCTTATAAACACTACTGAAATGCTTTTACATACACTACTGAAACACTCTTATAAACACTACTGAAATGCTCTTACATATACTACTGAAACACTCTTATAAACACTACTGAAATGCTCTTACATATACTACTGAAACACTCTTATAAACACTACTGAAACATTCTTACATACACTACTGAAACACTCTTATAAACACTACTGAAACATTCTTACATACACTACTGAAACACTCTTATAAACACTACTGAAACATTCTTACATACACTACTGAAACACTCTTATAAACACTACTGAAATGCTTTTACATACACTACTGAAACACTCTCATAAACACTACTGAAATGCTTTTACATACACTACTGAAACACTCTTATAAACACTACTGAAATGCTCTTACATATACTACTGAAACACTCTTATAAACACTACTGAAACATTCTTACATACACTACTGAAACACTCTCATAAACACTACTGAAATGCTTTTACATACACTACTGAAACACTCTTATAAACACTACTGAAATGCTCTTACATATACTACTGAAACACTCTTATAAACACTACTGAAACACTCTTATAAACACTACTGAAACACTCTTATAAACACTACTGAAACACTCTTATAAACACTACTGAAACACTCTTACATACACTACTGAAACACTCTTATAAACACTACTGAAACATTCTTACATACACTACTGAAACACTCTTATAAACACTACTGAAACACTCTTACATACACTACTGAAACACTCTTATAAACACTACTGAAACATTCTTACATACACTACTGAAACACTCTTATAAACACTACTGAAACATTCTTACATACACTACTGAAACACTCTTATAAACACTACTGAAATGCTTTTACATACACTACTGAAACACTCTCATAAACACTACTGAAATGCTTTTACATACACTACTGAAACACTCTTATAAACACTACTGAAATGCTCTTACATATACTACTGAAACACTCTTATAAACACTACTGAAACATTCTTACATACACTACTGAAACACTCTCATAAACACTACTGAAATGCTTTTACATACACTACTGAAACACTCTTATAAACACTACTGAAATGCTCTTACATATACTACTGAAACACTCTTATAAACACTACTGAAACACTCTTATAAACACTACTGAAACACTCTTATAAACACTACTGAAACACTCTTATAAACACTACTGAAACACTCTTACATACACTACTGAAACACTCTTATAAACACTACTGAAACATTCTTACATACACTACTGAAACACTCTTATAAACACTACTGAAACACTCTTACATACACTACTGAAACACTCTTATAAACACTACTGAAACATTCTTACATACACTACTGAAACACTCTTATAAACACTACTGAAACATTCTTACATACACTACTGAAACACTCTTATAAACACTACTGAAATGTTTTTGTCTCACGCACACACACACACACACACACACACCTGGAATTATTTTTCACTAGTATGTATAAACGTTTGTGTGAGAGCATTTCAGTAGTGTATGTAAGAGGTAATTCTGAATAATGTCCCCTCATAATAAATGTTTTGTCGTCACTGTTTCAGTTGTTCAAGGAACTTCAAGGGAAATCAGTTGGCGGAGAACTTAAAGAGCTCCTCAAGCTACTGGACACGCCTCATTTAAAGGTGAGGATTGTGCCTTTTGGAAAACACTTAAAGGGGAACATTATCACAATTTCAGAAGGGTTAAAACCATTAAAAATCAGTTCCCAGTGGCTTGTTAAATTTTTCGAAGTTTTTTTCAAAATTTTACCCATCACGCAATATCCCTAAAAAAAAAGCTTCAAAGTGCCTGATTTTAACCATCGTTATATCATACTTGCCAACCTTGAGACCTCCGATTTCCTTAGGTGGGGGGGAGGGGGTTGGGTGTGGGCGTGGTCGGGGTGGGACGGGGGCGTGGCTAAAAGGGGAAGAGTATATTTACAGCTAGAATTCACCAAGTCAAGTATTTCATATATATATATATATATATATATATATATATATATATATATATATATATATATATATATATATATATATATATATATGTATATATGTATATATATATATATATATTGTCATGACTTGGTCTTGGGTGTGTGCTTTTCCGGGATGCAACGGAAAGTTGGCTCGGGCGAGACGGGAATGAAGGTACATGATTTATTTATTATTATCAAAAAAAAAAGGAATAAATGAAAGCGCGCACAGTGGCAGGGAGAATAAACTATGAAACCAAAAGACTATAGCAAAAAAAGTACAAATGAAAAAGCACGCACAGTGGCGGAGAACAAACTATGAAAAAACAAAAAGACTATAAACATGGAACAAAAAACTTACTTTGACGAGGGACATGAAGCAGGATCTTAGAGGACAAACCCCGTTTCCATATGAGTTGGGAAATTGTGTTAGATGTAAATATAAACGGAATACAATGATTTGCAAATCATTTTCAACCCATATTCAGTTGAATATGCTACAAAGACAACATATTTGATGTTCAAACTCATAAACTTTTTTTTTTTTTTAGCAAATAATCATTAACTTTAGAATTTGATGCCAGCAACACGTGACAAAGAAGTTTGGAAAGGTGGCAATAAATACTGATAAAGTTGAGGAATGTTCATCAAACACTTATTTGGAACATCCCACAGGTGTGCAGGCTAATTGGGAACAGGTGGGTGCCATGATTGGGTATAAAAGTAGATTCCATGAAATGCTCAGTCGTTCACAAACAAGGACGGGGCGAGGGTCACCACTTTGTCAACAAATGCGTGAGCAAATTGTTGAACAGTTTAAGAAAAGCCTTTCTCAACCAGCTATTGCAAGGAATTTAGGGATTTCACCATCTACGCTCCGTAATATCATCAAAGGGTTCAGAGAATGTGGAGAAATCACTGCACGTAAGCAGCTAAGCCCGTGACCTTCCATCCCTCAGGCTGTACTGCATCAACAAGCGACATCGGTGTGTAAAGGATATCACCACATGGGCTCAGGAACACTTCAGAAACCCACTGTCAGTAACTACAGTCGGTCGCTACATCTGTAAGGGCAAGTTAAAACTCTCCTATGCAAGGCGAAAACCGTTTATCAACAACACCCAGAAACGCCGTCGGCTTCGCTGGGCCCGAGCTCATCTAAGATGGACTGATACAAAGTGGAAAAGTGTTCTGTGGTCTGACGAGTCCACATTTCAAATTGTTTTTGGAAACTGCGCACGTCGCGTCATCCGGAACAAAGAGGAAAAGAACCCTCCGGATTGTTCTAGGCGCAAAGTGTAAAAGGCAGCATGTGTGATGGTATGGGGGTGTATTAGTGCCCAAGACATGGGTAACTTACACATCTGTGAAGGCGCCATTAATGCTGAAAGGTACATACAGGTTTTGGAGCAACCAAGCAACGTTACCATGGACGCCCCCTGCTTATTTCAGCAAGACAATGCCAAGCCACGTGTTACATCAACGTGGCTTCATAGTAAAAGAGTGCGGGTACTTTCCTGGCCCCGCCTGCAGTCCAGACCTGTCTCCCATTGAAAATGTGTGGCGCATTATGAAGCCTAAAATAGCACAACGGAGACCCCCGGACTGTTGAACAACTTAAGCTGTACATCAAGCAAGAATGGGAAAGAATTAAAAAATGTGTCTCCTCAGTTCCCAAACGTTTACTGAGTGTTGTTAAAAGGAAAGGCCATGTAACAAAGTGGTGAACATGCCCTTTCCCAACTACTTTGGCACGTGTTGCAGCCATGAAATTCTAAGTTAATTATTATTTGCAAAAAAAAAAAAAAAAAGTTTATCAGTTTGAACATCAAATATGTTGTCTTTGTAGCATATTCAACTGAATATGGGTTGAAAATGATTTGCAAATCATTGTATTCCGTTTATATTTACATCTAACACAATTTTCCAACTCATATGGAAACGGGGTTTGTAGAATATTGGTTGGGAAATTACCAAATTTGAACGGTCAAATCAACGTCACCACCTGACGTTAATTAAACGTCGTCACATACCTGCCAACTACTCCGGTTTTCCCGTAATTAGTACGGTTTTCATCAACCTATTCCGGGTTACGGTTGCAGTGATAAAAAATAGGGTTTTTCATTAATTAAAAAAAAAATTTTTTTTTAAATGCGCGAGGCTATTTATAGCACCGCTGCCAAGCACGAGGCCATTGTTTCCAAACGAGCGAGATGTAGCGGCTAGCTACGGGGTGTTAGCCAATGGCTTTGGCTGGGGGGCGGGACTTCCGGGGAAGTTAGGGAAGTGACGTTGTTGACAGGAAGTGTTAGTTCGAGTTTTGCCGGGAAAGAGGGGAGACGCACATTGGAGTTGACGTATTTATTGCATCTTATTACAATAAATACGAGACAAACGAATAAGTCTATGAGCCTACGTTCCTGGGAACATTACAGAACGATAATGGAATCAGCCGGAGAAAAATCGCAAACGAGTCTTAAACCGAAAAGAAAACTGCAGTCATTCCGTGAAGAATATTCAAAAGCCTATCCGGGAATAATTATCCGTTCCGAAAAAGGGTGAAAACTACGCGAATTGCACCTTGTGCAGACAAGATTTTTCGATCGGACACGGAGGAATTAGCGATGTAAAAGACCACGTTGGGACAAAAAAACACAAGTCTAATGCCGTTGCTAGCGATACAAGTGGAAAACTTTCAACGTTTTTCGGATTTTAGCCACAAAAAGGTAATGACACCAATGTTATCTATTGGAATTGTTTAGTACTGTTATACTGTTAAAAGTGTTTATACTATACTAAGTGTTTATAAATCTTGTTAAATGTTGACAGCATAACTACCAAAATACAGAAGTATGTCCTTAATATTTTTGCAGTGCTATTTCTGTTGAAAAGTTCAAATGATTACATTAGAGATGTGATGTGCCACTTTTCAAGTGTCTGATGGCTTCAATTAATTTTCATTAATTTTTCATATTTTGAATTCTTTTGAAAGGCTTACAAAAAAACTACATTTGAATTGTAATTCCATGCTATTGACAGGACTATTAATTTTAATGAAGTTAGCTTACCATGTTTACAGTATGATAATTGTGATAGAAATGTGAATTTTAGGCACAGAATATTTTTTACAATTGAACAAGGCAGTAGATTATACAAGCTTGGACAGAAAGTTAATAATGACACCAATTTGTTTTTTAATGGAATTGTTTAGTACTGTTTTACCATTTGTTTACTGTAAAAAGTGTTTATACTTTCAATGAACAAATTGAAGTCTTGTGAAAGGTTGACAGGATAACTGGCATTAACTGTCAAAATAATTTCAAACTATTGAAGTTAGCTTACAGAATAAACATGTCAATCAACCCATATGATTTTTGCTGTAATATTTTTGTTTTGAAAAGTCACTGTGACTGATAGAAAAGTGATGGTTTTAGCAACATTTTAACCTGTCTGAATGCTAATAATCATTTTGCGTCGGGGGGGCGAAGCCTGAACCCCCCACCAGGACTTTGTCCTGGACCTACCGGGGCCTGCGGCCCCTGGACCCTGGCTACTAGGTTTTTCTGATTTCAAAAGTTGGCAGGTATGTCGTCAAAAAGCATGTTGTTTCAATGTTGTATTAGAGTTTCTAAACGTCAGGACCTAATTCAACAAGAACTCAACATTGTTTTAACGTCTTGTGCCTGCTGGGAAATGTCTTATTTATTTGATTTATTATTTGAAAACAAAAAAGCTTGTTAGTGAGTAGGGATGTCCCGATCCAGGTTTTTGCACTTCCGATCCGATACCGATATTGTTTTTGCACTTCCGATCCGATACCGATACTGTACCGATACCGATACCGGCCTATCCGATCATGTATTAAAGTTTAAAGTTATTTAGCCTACTTAGTTGTCAGAATCATGTTGAAAAGGGTTTTAGTACTCTTGATAACAACTAGCCAGCTGAATTAGGGGAGTTTGAATAATACACAATGGTTGGTAACAAGAAACTGACCTGTTTATTCAAGGATAAACACAAAATAGACACAATTACCGTATTTTCCGCACCATAAGGCGCCCTGGGTTATAAGCCGCGCCTTCAATGAACGGCATATTTCAAAACTTTGTCCACCTATAAGCCGCCCCGTGTTGTAAGCCGCATCTAACTGCGCTAAAGGAATGTCAAAAAAAAAATCAGATAGGTCAGTCAAACTTTAATAATATATTAAAAACCAGCGTGATGTGGGCGCGCATGGAGTCGTATATCAACATGGACGGAGCTGCGTGAAAAAAGCCACCCGGCCTCTTCGCGTAAACTTAAACTTACCTTAACCACTCGCTCATCTTTTCTTCATCCATCCCTTCGAGTTAGCTTTTATGATGACGCCGGCTGGAAAGGTCTCTTTTGGCAAGGTCTTCCTTTTGAATATCACCATGGGTGGACGTTTCTGGCCATTAGCATGGCAAGCTAGAACCACAGTGAAGGATGACTTCTCATTCCCTGTGGTGCGAATATTCACCGTACGTGCTCCCGTTGTATCCACAGTGCGGTTCACAGGAATATCAAAAGTCAGTGGAACCTCGTCCGTCCATGTTGATAATGTTCTCTGGCCGGATCTTTTTTTCAGCTATCTTGTTTTTACAATATGCACGGAAAGTAGCCAGCTTTTCTTGAAAGTCTTTAGGCAGTTGCTGTGAAATAGTAGTCCGTGTGCAGATGGAGAGATTGCGTCTTTTCATGAACCGGATCCCTGTCGCTTAGTAGGAGCCATTTTGTGGTCTTTACAGATGTAAACACACAAAGGAAATGAAACGTACGGTAATATCCGCGCGCTTTTTCTTCTTCTACGCGGGCGGGTGGTTGCTTACAGTAGAAGAAGAAGCGCTTCCTGTTCTATGGGGGCGGGTGCTTACCTTGGCGGTTGCTTGCGTAGAAGAAGAAGCACTTCGTCTTCTACGGGGAAAAAAGATGGCGGCTGTTTACCGTAGTTGCGAGACCGAAACTTTATGAAAATGAATCTTGATATTAATCCATATATAAAGCGCACCGGGTTATAAGGCGCACTGTCAGCTTTTGAGAAAATTTGTGGTTTTTAGGTGCGCTTTATAGTGCGGAAAATACGGTATACATGACAAACAGAAATGGCATCATTGAACTAGGGCTGGGCGATATGGCCTTTTTTTAATATTGCGATATTTTAAGGCCATATTGCGATACACGATATATATCTCGATATTTTGCCTTGAATGAACACTTGATGCATATAATCACAGCAGTATGATGATTCTATGTGTTTTGATTGATTGATTGAGACTTTTATTAGTAGGTTGCACAGTGAAGTACATATTCCGTACAATTGACCACTAAATGGTAACACCCCGATAAGTTTTTACACTTGTTTAAGTCGGGGTCCACTTAAATTGATTCATGATACAGATATATACTATCAGATATATACTATCATCATAATACAGTCATCACACAAGATAATCACATTGAATTATTTACATTATTTATAATCCAGGGTGTGGAGGGTAAGTGTCAAAAAGACAGCCAAAAGAGTTTGATATGAGAATAAATCTAAAGTTAAAATATAGGGTAGAAATGCACCCATTTGCAGGAAATGTAGTCTTGATTTTCAAAATGTTCTTTCAAGGCTTGCATGTCTACATTAAAACATTCTTCTTCATACTGCATTAATATATGCTACTTTTAAACTTTCATGCAGAGAAGGAAATCACAACTAAAAAAAAAAAATCACAAATTTTTTCATACGGTGTTGATGTGGACATTTTTGCCTCGGCATTTTGATGGTGTGGACGTGTGGCACCGAACGGAGATAAGCGTCTCGACAGACGTCACGATATTTGAACAATGATGACGAAAACTGTTGTCTCTGTCGTGTCCGTGTGTCGAAAATTGTTATGCACTTATTTTTTTTATTTGATTTTGTGCGTGGCATATAATTGCTATGCGCAGAGGACGCTTAAACAGTGCGCAATTGCACAGGCGAGCACCTTAGAGGGAGCGTTGCTCGCACGGCTGCGCTAGCATCACAGCTAACGTTAGCCATGCTGCTACCTCTCTGCTGGGAGAGGACGTATACGTATGTGACGTATGACGTGACAGTATGTGACGTGTGTAAGAAGGTGCGCTTGCTGTCTGTGAGAGGGAGACACAGGAAAGAGTGAGAAGAGCCTGTCGTGTAATGCCAGCAGATAAAAGCAACTGCGTGAGAATCCACAGACCTGTGGATGTGTTGAAGGTGTGCTGGAAAATGCGGAACGGAAATTAGGGAGCAGCAGAAAAGTGGAATGTATTATTTAAATCGGTGCGTTGGAAAACACGGACCGGGAGTTTTTATTTAAACTGGATCTGGATCGGCATTTTCCCATGCCTATCATCCCTTCTTCCCTAGAGTCTTCTGTCCGTCCACGACACGGTCGCACAGAAGTGCTACGACCCTGAACTACCTCCGCTGATCTTCTACCCAGAACAAGAAGAGGACTCTGTGAAGATCATAAGACTGGTTAAAAACAAGGAGCCTCTGGTGAGTCCTGTCCTTTCATCGTCTCTTTCAGTTTTCATCACCATTCCTTTCCGATCTCTTACCTGGGGAAGTCTGCTTGGGAATGTCCATGTAAAGTAGGAATGTCCTCTGCAGTGGACATTTGAACAGGATACGTCGAAGAAATGTTCGAGGAGTTATCTCACCCTCTGAGGAGTTTTACTAATGTTTTCCAATGTTGTAAACATGTCTAAAATAAATATTACACTTCAACATTTCTGTTACATAGATTTGTGTCAGCCTGCGACACATAGTCATTTTGATAGTAGGCTAATATAGACACTTACATCATGTGTTGCCCTCATTATAACACTTATATAGGGCTTTTAAAGTCATTTTGATAGTAGGCTAATATAGACACTTACATCATGTGTTGCCTTCATTATAACACTTATATAAGACTTTTAAAGTCATTTTGATAGTAGGCTAATATAGACACTTACATCATGTGTTTCCTTCATTATAACACTTATATAAAACTTTTAAAGTAATTTTGATAGTAGGCTAATATAGACACTTACATCATGTGTTGTCTTCATTACAACACTCATATAAGACTTTTAAAGTAATTTTGATAGTAGGCTAATATAGACACTTACATCATGTGTTGCCTTCATTATAACACTTATATAAGACTTTTAAAGTAATTTTGATAGTAGGCTAATATAGACACTTACGTCATGTGTTGTCTTCATTATAACACTTATATAAGACTTTTAAAGTCATTTTGATAGTAGGCTAATATAGACACTTACATCATGTGTTGTCTTCATTATAACACTTATATAAGACTTTTAAAGTCATTTTGATTGTAGGCTAACATAGCTAATATAGACACTTATATCATGTGTTGCCTTCATTATAACACTTATATAAGACTTTTAAAGTCATTTTGATAGTAGACTAATATAACTAATACAGACACTTACATCATGTGTTGCCTTCATTATAACACTTATATAAGGCTTTTATTTTTTTGCGGCTCCAGACAGATTATTTTTTTAAACTTTTGATCCGATATGGCTCTTTCAACATTTCGGGTTATCCAACCCCTGGCCTGGATTCCAACATTTTTTGGTCAAGTAGCTTTTTACCCAGTTAAGTTAAGTTAAAGTCATTTTTTGGTGATTTAACCCCCAATTCCAAGCCTTGATGCTGAGTGTCAAGCAGGGAGGTAATGGCTCCCATTTTTATAGTCTTTGGTATGACTCGGCCGGGGTTTGAACTCACGACCTACCCATCTCAGGGCGGACACTCTAACCACTAGGCCACTGAGTCGGTCGTTGTGGCTTGTGCAGCCCTTTGAGACACTCGTGATTTAGGGCTATATAAATAAACTTTGATTGACGAACCCACCCCGTGGTTCCTGATAGGTCTTCTTCAGTTCAAGACCAACCCACGTTGGTCTTGAACTTAGGACAAACAGACAAACAACGGAGCAACAGATTGACTCCAATAAAAAAGTGTCTAACATTTCATTGTTTGTAGGGAGCGACGATAAAGCAGGACAACGACACAGGAGCCATCCTGGTGGCCCGGGTCATGAGAGGAGGGGCGGCAGACAGAAGTGGTGAGTTCCAATATTGTCCTTCTTACTATGTGGGATCTGATGTTGTTGTGGCTTGTGCAGCCCTTTGAGACACTCCTGATTCAGGGCTATAGAAATAAACTTTGATAGATTGATTGATTGACTAACCCACCCTGCCCTTCCCATATATTCCCATATATTCCCATATATTCCCATTCATTCCCATATATTCCCATTAATTCCCATATATTCCCATTAATTCCCATATATTCACATTAATTCCCATATATTCCCATTTATTCCCATATATTCCCATTCATTCCCATATATTCCCATATATTCCCATTAATTCCCAAATATTCCCATTCATTCCCATATATTCCCATATATTCCCATTCATTCCCATATATTCCCATTAATTCCCATATATTCCCATATATTCCCATTCATTCCCATATATTCCCATTAATTCCCATATATTCCCATTAATTCCCATATATTCACATTAATTCCCATATATTCCCATTTATTCCCATATATTCCCATTCATTCCCATATATTCCCATATATTCCCATTAATTCCCAAATATTCCCATTCATTCCCATATATTCCCGTTCATTCCCATATATTCCCATTAATTCCCATTCATTCCCATATATTCCCATATATTCCCATATATTCACATTAATTCCCATATATTCCCATTAATTCCCATATATTCCCATATATTCACATTAATTCCCATATATTCACATTAATTCCCATATATTCACATATATTCACATTAATTCCCATTAATTCCCATATATTCCCATTCATTCCCATATATTCCCATTCATTCCCATATATTCCCATTCATTCCCATATATTCCCGTTCATTCCCATATATTCCCATTAATTCCCATTAATTCCCATATATTCCCATTTATTCCCATATATTCCCATATATTCACATTAATTCCCATATATTCACATTAATTCCCATATATTCCCATTCATTCCCATATATTCCCATTCATTCCCATATATTCCCATTCATTCCCATATATTCCCATATATTCACATTAATTCCCATATATTCACATTAATTCCCATATATTCCTATTAATTCCCATTAATTCCCATATATTCCCATTAATTCCCATATATTCCCATTAATTCCCATATATTGCCATTAATTCCCATATATTCCCATATATTCCCATTAATTCCCATATATTCCCATTAATTCCCATATATTCCCATATATTCCCATATATTCCCATTCATTCCCATATATTCCCATTCATTCCCATATATCCCCAAATATTCCCATTCATTCCCATATATTCCCGTTCATTCCCATATATTCCCATTAATTCCCATATATTCCCATATATTCCCATATATTCACATTAATTCCCATATATTCCCATTAATTCCCATATATTCACATTAATTCCCATATATTCACATTAATTCCCATATATTCCCATTTATTCCCATTAATTCCCATATATTCCCATTCATTCCCATTTATTCCCATATATTCCCATTAATTCCCATTCATTCCCATATATTCCCGTTCATTCCCATATATTCCCATTAATTCCCATATATTCCCATTTATTCCCATATATTCCCATATATTCACATTAATTCCCATATATTCACATTAATTCCCATATATTCCCATTCATTCCCATATATTCCCATTCATTCCCATATATTCCCATATATTCCCATGGACGGTGTCCAACTTTGTATAATCAAAAAATGGTCAATATTTCCAAACTTCCCGAGCTTAACTTTCCGTGGTAAAATTCCAGAAATTTACCGGAAACTTTCCACAACTTGCCAAACGGGTAACTCCCACCCCGTGTTTCCTGATAGGTCTTATTCACGTCGGCGACGAACTGAAGGAGGTCAACGGCATCCCTGTGGATGACAAGAAACCAGAGGAAATTATTCGTATTCTGGTAAGATTTGTCTAAATCATCTATTCCTTCTATATCTGCCCTCCTGCCTTTGGAGAGTTCTGTAGCGTGGTGGTACGTTCCCATAATGGAGCATGGAGAATGTGTCCTTGTTTGTCAGGTTCAAACACCAAACTATTTACTAAACAAGACAAGAAGCAAGGAATCAGTCAGAAACAGTTCAATTTTGCTCATGAGGATAGACGTATAGAGCTGCACACTCAGTTACAGTCTCCCACCACGCTCTGAGGGACAGTCCCACGCGCTCCTCTATTTATTCAGGAGTTCCCAAGTTAACGCAAGCAGCCCCAGTAGACACAATACGTGATTATTCAGAATGCAAATGTGCTTGAGCTCGAGATTTCGCCCTGAGCTCTGCTTTGTCTTATCTTATCTTGGTTGAGGCACTTGAAGTCCGTCCTGGGCTGTTTTAGCGGGCTGGAAGACAGAAACTGCCCGCTGCGCCCAGTTGTTTAGCTGACTATTTATATCTGTGTGTGGCATTGCATTAGTGTTTGACAAGAATAAATACATACAAAGAGAATAATGCCACGTACACCATCTGATGTGTGGAGACATTTCACCCTAACCCTAACCCAAAGTAGGCAGAAAGGCGGTGTACATTTGCAAATACTGCGCAAAGAGCTACGTCAACAATGCCACAAAGATGCAGCAGCATTTAGACAAGTGCCCAATAATGTATCATTATTGGAATTCCCCATTTATTCCCATTAATTCCCATATATTCCCATTCATTCCCATATATTCCCATATATTCACATTAATTCCCATATATTCACATTAATTCCCATATATTCACATTAATTCCCATATATTTCCATATATTCCCATTCATTCCCATTAATTCCCATATATTCCCATTAATTCCCATATATTCCCATTAATTCCCATATGTTCCCATATATTCATATATATTCACATTAATTCCCATATATTCACATTAATTCCCATATATTCCCATATATTCCCATTTATTCCCATATATTCCCATTAATTCCCATTCATTCCCATGTATTCCCATTCATTCCCTTATATTCCCATTCATTCCCATTAATTCCCATATATTCCCATTAATTCCCATATATTCCCATTAATTCCCATATGTTCCCATATATTCATATATATTCACATTAATTCCCATATATTCACATTAATTCCCATATATTCCCATATATTCCCATTTATTCCCATATATTCCCATTAATTCCCATTCATTCCCATGTATTCCCATTCATTCCCTTATATTCCCATTCATTCCCATATATTCCCATTAATTCCCATATATTCCCATTAATTCCCATGTATTCCCATTCATTCTCATATATTCCCATTCATTCCCATATATTCCCATTAATTCCCATATATTCCCATTCATTCCCATATATTCCCATATATTCCCATTCATTCCCATTTATTCCCATATATTCCCATTTATTCCCATTCATTCCCATTAATTCCCATTCATTCCCATATATTCCCATTCATTCCCATATATTCCCATACATTCACATTAATTCCCATATATTCACATTAATTCCCATATATTCCCATTTATTCCCATTTATTCCCATATATTCACATTAATTCCCATTTATTCCCATTAATTCCCATATATTCCCATTCATTCCCATATATTCCCATTCATTCCCATATATCCCCATATATTCCCATATATCCCCATATATTCCCATTTATTCCCATATATTCCCATTTATTCCCATTAATTCCCATATATTCCCATTCATTCCCATTAATTCCCATATATTCCCATTAAATCCCATATATTCCCATTAATTCCCATATATTCCCATTCATTCCCATATATTCCCATTCATTCCCATATATTCCCATTCATTCCCATTTATTCCCATTCATTCCCATATATTCCCATTCATTCCCATATATTCCCATATATTCCCATATATTCCCATTCATTCCCATATATTCCCATTTATTCCCATATATTCCCATATATTCACATTAATTCCCATATATTCACATTAATTCCCATATATTCCCATTCATTCCCATGTATTCACATTAATTCCCATATATTCCCATATATTCCCATATATTCACATTAATTCCCATATATTCCCATTAATTCCCATATATTCCCATATATTCACATTAATTCCCATATATTCACATTAATTCCCATATATTCCCATTAATTCCCATTCATTCCCATATATTCCCATTAATTCCCATATATTCCCATATATTCACATTCATTCCCATATATTCACATTAATTCCCATATATTCCCATTTATTCCCTTATATTCCCATTCATTCCCATATATTCCCATTCATTCCCATATATTCCCATTCATTCCCATATATCCCCATATATTCCCATTCATTCCCATGTATTCCCGTTCATTCCCATATATTCCCATTAATTCCCATATATTCACATTCATTCCCATATATTCCCATTAATTCCCATATATTCCCATAAATTCCCATTAATTCCCATTCATTCCCATATATTCCCATATATTCCCATGGACGGTGTCCAACTTTGTATAATCAAAAAATGGTCAACATTTCCAAACTTCCCGAGCTTAACTTCCCGTGGTAAAATTCCAGAAATTTACCGGAAATTTACCGGAAACTTTCCACCCCTTTGCACCCTACTTTCATCCCATTGATTTGTTTGAACGTTGATGTTCCAGGTAATCTTATTTTCAGTGAAGGTATAGGATAGGCAAATTTAAGCCTTGGCTTCAGCCTATTCCTTTTTTCGGTCATTCTTTTTCTTTTGTTTTTGTGTATAAATGTGTATGATTGTTAAATATGGATCATCTGTACTGTTAAAATGGTCACACCAAATGGTTGATGGTTGATTATATGACCGAAATAAATAATTTGTATCTTTTGTCCCTGAATATTCAGGGTCAGTCACAAGGCGCCATCACCTTCAAGGTCGTCCCTGCGGTCCAAGACGAACTTCCGACCAAGGAGCCAAAGGTAGAGCATATTTATTATTCACCAACCGACCCACTTCTTGTTGCCGTCCAAGGCGCAAGGCCTTCTGGGTAATGTTGATAGTACACGTTTAGCAACACACTGGCAACCTGACTTCTTAGCTTAAGTGTACTTATATATTTATTTAAGACGGGGGTCTCCAAACTATGGCCCCAAGGGCTATTAGCGGTCCACCGACGTCTTCCAATTGTCTCGCGAGACGTCGTTGTAGTCTCAGGTCATTGTAGTCTCGGGTCATTGTAGTCTCAGGTCACTGTAGTCTCAGGTCATTGTAGTCTCAGGTCATTGTAGTCTCAGGGTGTTCAATTGATCGTAACTGGACTCTTTGGTTGGTCTTAGAAGACGTTTGGCCGCTCATCCGAGTAGACTTCATCAGTTCATGATCATAGACTTAGATTGGTCACATCTAGTCTTAGGCTTAGATTGGTCACATGTAGTCTTAGACTTCGATTGGTCACATCTAGTCTTAGACTGGTCAGATCTAGTCTTGGACTTAGATTGGTCAGATCTAGTCTTACACTTAGATTGGTCACTTTTAGTCTTAGACTTAGATTGGTCACCTCTAGTCTTAGATTTAGATTGGTCACATCTAGTCTTAGACTTAGATTGGTCACATCTAGTCTTAGACTTAGATTGGTCACATCTAGTCTTAGACTTAGAATGGTCACATCTAGTCTTAGACTTAGATTGGTCACATCTAGTTTTAGACTTAGATTGGTCACATCTAGTTTTAGACTTAGATTGGTCACATCTAGTCTTAGACTTAGACTGGTCAGATCTAGTCTTAGACTTAGATTGGTCACATCTAGTCTTAGACTGGGCAGATCTAGTCTTGGACTTAGATTGGTCAGATCTAGTCTTAGACTTAGATTGGTCACATCTCGTCTTAGACTTAGATTGGTCACATTTAGTCTTAGACTTAGATTGGTCACATCTAATCTTAGACTTCGATTGGTCACATCTAGTCTTAGACTTCGATTGGTCACATCTAGTCTTAGACTTCGATTGGTCACATCTAGTCTTAGACTTCGATTGGTCACATCTCGTCTTTGACTTAGATTGGTCACATCTAGTCTTAGACTTAGATTGGTCACAACTAGTCTTAGACTGGTCAGATCTAGTCTTGGACTTAAATTGGTCAGATCTAATCTTAGACTTAGATTGGTCACATCTAGTCTTAGACTTAGATTGGTCAGATCTAGTCTTAGACTTAGATTGTTCGCATCTAGTCTTAGACTTAGATTGGTCACATCTTGTCTTAGACTGGTCAGATCTAGTCTTGGACTTAGATTGGTCAGATCTCATCTTAGACTTAGATTGGTCACATCTAGTCTTACACTTAGATTGGTCACATGTAGTCTTAGACTTCGATTGGTCACATCTAGTTTTAGACTTAGATTGGTCACATCTAGTCTTAGACTGGTCAGATCTAGTCTTGGACTTAGATTGGTCAGATCTAATCTTAGATTTAGATTGGTCACACCTAGTCTTAGACTTAGATTGGTTACATGTAGTCTTACACTTCGATTGGTCACATCTAGTCTTAGACTAGTCACATCTAGTCTTAGTCTTAGATTGGTCACATCTAGTCTTAGACTTAGATTGGTCACATCTAGTCTTAGACTTAGATTGGTCTCATCTAGTCTTAGACTTAGATTGGTCACATCTAGTCGTAGACTTAGATTGGTCACATCTAGTCTTAGACTTAGATTGGTCACATCTAGTCTTAGACTTAGATTGGTCACATCTAGTCTTAGACTTAGATTGGTCACATCTAGTCTTAGACTTAGATTGGTCACATCTAGTCTTAGACTTAGATTGGTCACATTTAGTCTTAGACTTAGATTGGTCACATCTAGTCTTAGACTTAGATTGGTCAGATCTAGTCTTAGACTTAGATTGGTCACATCTAGTCTTAGACTTAGATTGGTCACATCTAGTCTTAGACTTAGATTGGTCACATCTAGTCATAGACTTAGATCGGTCACATCTAGTCTTAGACTTAGATTGGTCAGATCTAGTCTTAGATTTAGATTGGTCACATCTAGTGTTAGACTTAGATTGGTCACATCTAGTCTTAGACTTAGATTGGTCACATCTAGTTTTAGACTTAGATTGGTCACATCTAGTCTTAGACTGGTCAGATCTAGTCTTGGACTTAGATTGGTCAGATCTAATCTTAGATTTAGATTGGTCACACCTAGTCTTAGACTTAGATTGGTTACATGTAGTCTTACACTTCGATTGGTCACATCTAGTCTTAGACTAGTCACATCTAGTCTTAGTCTTAGATTGGTCACATCTAGTCTTAGACTTAGATTGGTCACATCTAGTCTTAGACTTAGATTGGTCTCATCTAGTCTTAGACTTAGATTGGTCACATCTAGTCGTAGACTTAGATTGGTCACATCTAGTCTTAGACTTAGATTGGTCACATCTAGTCTTAGACTTAGATTGGTCACATCTAGTCTTAGACTTAGATTGGTCACATCTAGTCTTAGACTTAGATTGGTCACATCTAGTCTTAGACTTAGATTGGTCACATTTAGTCTTAGACTTAGATTGGTCACATCTAGTCTTAGACTTAGATTGGTCAGATCTAGTCTTAGACTTAGATTGGTCACATCTAGTCTTAGACTTAGATTGGTCACATCTAGTCTTAGACTTAGATTGGTCACATCTAGTCATAGACTTAGATCGGTCACATCTAGTCTTAGACTTAGATTGGTCAGATCTAGTCTTAGATTTAGATTGGTCACATCTAGTGTTAGACTTAGATTGGTCACATCTAGTCTTAGACTTAGATTGGTCACATCTAGTTTTAGACTTAGATTGGTCACATCTAGTCTTAGACTGGTCAGATCTAGTCTTGGACTTAGATTGGTCAGATCTAATCTTAGATTTAGATTGGTCACACCTAGTCTTAGACTTAGATTGGTTACATGTAGTCTTACACTTCGATTGGTCACATCTAGTCTTAGACTAGTCACATCTAGTCTTAGTCTTAGATTGGTCACATCTAGTCTTAGACTTAGATTGGTCACATCTAGTCTTAGACTTAGATTGGTCTCATCTAGTCTTAGACTTAGATTGGTCACATCTAGTCGTAGACTTAGATTGGTCACATCTAGTCTTAGACTTAGATTGGTCACATCTAGTCTTAGACTTAGATTGGTCACATCTAGTCTTAGACTTAGATTGGTCACATCTAGTCTTAGACTTAGATTGGTCACATCTAGTCTTACACTTAGATTGGTCACATTTAGTCTTAGACTTAGATTGGTCACATCTAGTCTTAGACTTAGATTGGTCACATCTAGTCTTAGACTGGGCAGATCTAGTCTTGGACTTAGATTGGTCAGATCTAGTCTTAGACTTAGATTGGTCACATCTCGTCTTAGACTTAGATTGGTCACATTTAGTCTTAGACTTAGATTGGTCACATCTAATCTTAGACTTCGATTGGTCACATCTAGTCTTAGACTTCGATTGGTCACATCTAGTCTTAGACTTCGATTGGTCACATCTAGTCTTAGACTTCGATTGGTCACATCTCGTCTTTGACTTAGATTGGTCACATCTAGTCTTAGACTTAGATTGGTCACAACTAGTCTTAGACTGGTCAGATCTAGTCTTGGACTTAAATTGGTCAGATCTAATCTTAGACTTAGATTGGTCACATCTAGTCTTAGACTTAGATTGGTCAGATCTAGTCTTAGACTTAGATTGTTCGCATCTAGTCTTAGACTTAGATTGGTCACATCTTGTCTTAGACTGGTCAGATCTAGTCTTGGACTTAGATTGGTCAGATCTCATCTTAGACTTAGATTGGTCACATCTAGTCTTACACTTAGATTGGTCACATGTAGTCTTAGACTTCGATTGGTCACATCTAGTTTTAGACTTAGATTGGTCACATCTAGTCTTAGACTGGTCAGATCTAGTCTTGGACTTAGATTGGTCAGATCTAATCTTAGATTTAGATTGGTCACACCTAGTCTTAGACTTAGATTGGTTACATGTAGTCTTACACTTCGATTGGTCACATCTAGTCTTAGACTAGTCACATCTAGTCTTAGTCTTAGATTGGTCACATCTAGTCTTAGACTTAGATTGGTCACATCTAGTCTTAGACTTAGATTGGTCACAACTAGTCTTAGACTGGTCAGATCTAGTCTTGGACTTAAATTGGTCAGATCTAATCTTAGACTTAGATTGGTCACATCTAGTCTTAGACTTAGATTGGTCAGATCTAGTCTTAGACTTAGATTGTTCGCATCTAGTCTTAGACTTAGATTGGTCACATCTTGTCTTAGACTGGTCAGATCTAGTCTTGGACTTAGATTGGTCAGATCTCATCTTAGACTTAGATTGGTCACATCTAGTCTTACACTTAGATTGGTCACATGTAGTCTTAGACTTCGATTGGTCACATCTAGTTTTAGACTTAGATTGGTCACATCTAGTCTTAGACTGGTCAGATCTAGTCTTGGACTTAGATTGGTCAGATCTAATCTTAGATTTAGATTGGTCACACCTAGTCTTAGACTTAGATTGGTTACATGTAGTCTTACACTTCGATTGGTCACATCTAGTCTTAGACTAGTCACATCTAGTCTTAGTCTTAGATTGGTCACATCTAGTCTTAGACTTAGATTGGTCACATCTAGTCTTAGACTTAGATTGGTCTCATCTAGTCTTAGACTTAGATTGGTCACATCTAGTCGTAGACTTAGATTGGTCACATCTAGTCTTAGACTTAGATTGGTCACATCTAGTCTTAGACTTAGATTGGTCACATCTAGTCTTAGACTTAGATTGGTCACATCTAGTCTTAGACTTAGATTGGTCACATCTAGTCTTAGACTTAGATTGGTCACATTTAGTCTTAGACTTAGATTGGTCACATCTAGTCTTAGACTTAGATTGGTCAGATCTAGTCTTAGACTTAGATTGGTCACATCTAGTCTTAGACTTAGATTGGTCACATCTAGTCTTAGACTTAGATTGGTCACATCTAGTCATAGACTTAGATCGGTCACATCTAGTCTTAGACTTAGATTGGTCAGATCTAGTCTTAGATTTAGATTGGTCACATCTAGTGTTAGACTTAGATTGGTCACATCTAGTCTTAGACTTAGATTGGTCACATCTAGTTTTAGACTTAGATTGGTCACATCTAGTCTTAGACTGGTCAGGTCTAGTCTTGGACTTAGATTGGTCAGATCTAATCTTAGATTTAGATTGGTCACACCTAGTCTTAGACTTAGATTGGTTACATGTAGTCTTACACTTCGATTGGTCACATCTAGTCTTAGACTAGTCACATCTAGTCTTAGTCTTAGATTGGTCACATCTAGTCTTAGACTTAGATTGGTCACATCTAGTCTTAGACTTAGATTGGTCTCATCTAGTCTTAGACTTAGATTGGTCACATCTAGTCGTAGACTTAGATTGGTCACATCTAGTCTTAGACTTAGATTGGTCACATCTAGTCTTAGACTTAGATTGGTCACATCTAGTCTTAGACTTAGATTGGTCACATCTAGTCTTAGACTTAGATTGGTCACATCTAGTCTTAGACTTAGATTGGTCACATTTAGTCTTAGACTTAGATTGGTCACATCTAGTCTTAGACTTAGATTGGTCAGATCTAGTCTTAGACTTAGATTGGTCACATCTAGTCTTAGACTTAGATTGGTCACATCTAGTCTTAGACTTAGATTGGTCACATCTAGTCATAGACTTAGATCGGTCACATCTAGTCTTAGACTTAGATTGGTCAGATCTAGTCTTAGATTTAGATTGGTCACATCTAGTGTTAGACTTAGATTGGTCACATCTAGTCTTAGACTTAGATTGGTCACATCTAGTTTTAGACTTAGATTGGTCACATCTAGTCTTAGACTGGTCAGATCTAGTCTTGGACTTAGATTGGTCAGATCTAATCTTAGATTTAGATTGGTCACACCTAGTCTTAGACTTAGATTGGTTACATGTAGTCTTACACTTCGATTGGTCACATCTAGTCTTAGACTAGTCACATCTAGTCTTAGTCTTAGATTGGTCACATCTAGTCTTAGACTTAGATTGGTCACATCTAGTCTTAGACTTAGATTGGTCTCATCTAGTCTTAGACTTAGATTGGTCACATCTAGTCGTAGACTTAGATTGGTCACATCTAGTCTTAGACTTAGATTGGTCACATCTAGTCTTAGACTTAGATTGGTCACATCTAGTCTTAGACTTAGATTGGTCACATCTAGTCTTAGACTTAGATTGGTCACATCTAGTCTTACACTTAGATTGGTCACATTTAGTCTTAGACTTAGATTGGTCACATCTAGTCTTAGACTTAGATTGGTCACATCTAGTCTTAGACTGGGCAGATCTAGTCTTGGACTTAGATTGGTCAGATCTAGTCTTAGACTTAGATTGGTCACATCTCGTCTTAGACTTAGATTGGTCACATTTAGTCTTAGACTTAGATTGGTCACATCTAATCTTAGACTTCGATTGGTCACATCTAGTCTTAGACTTCGATTGGTCACATCTAGTCTTAGACTTCGATTGGTCACATCTAGTCTTAGACTTCGATTGGTCACATCTCGTCTTTGACTTAGATTGGTCACATCTAGTCTTAGACTTAGATTGGTCACAACTAGTCTTAGACTGGTCAGATCTAGTCTTGGACTTAAATTGGTCAGATCTAATCTTAGACTTAGATTGGTCACATCTAGTCTTAGACTTAGATTGGTCAGATCTAGTCTTAGACTTAGATTGTTCGCATCTAGTCTTAGACTTAGATTGGTCACATCTTGTCTTAGACTGGTCAGATCTAGTCTTGGACTTAGATTGGTCAGATCTCATCTTAGACTTAGATTGGTCACATCTAGTCTTACACTTAGATTGGTCACATGTAGTCTTAGACTTCGATTGGTCACATCTAGTTTTAGACTTAGATTGGTCACATCTAGTCTTAGACTGGTCAGATCTAGTCTTGGACTTAGATTGGTCAGATCTAATCTTAGATTTAGATTGGTCACACCTAGTCTTAGACTTAGATTGGTTACATGTAGTCTTACACTTCGATTGGTCACATCTAGTCTTAGACTAGTCACATCTAGTCTTAGTCTTAGATTGGTCACATCTAGTCTTAGACTTAGATTGGTCACATCTAGTCTTAGACTTAGATTGGTCTCATCTAGTCTTAGACTTAGATTGGTCACATCTAGTCGTAGACTTAGATTGGTCACATCTAGTCTTAGACTTAGATTGGTCACATCTAGTCTTAGACTTAGATTGGTCACATCTAGTCTTAGACTTAGATTGGTCACATCTAGTCTTAGACTTAGATTGGTCACATCTAGTCTTAGACTTAGATTGGTCACATTTAGTCTTAGACTTAGATTGGTCACATCTAGTCTTAGACTTAGATTGGTCAGATCTAGTCTTAGACTTAGATTGGTCACATCTAGTCTTAGACTTAGATTGGTCACATCTAGTCTTAGACTTAGATTGGTCACATCTAGTCATAGACTTAGATCGGTCACATCTAGTCTTAGACTTAGATTGGTCAGATCTAGTCTTAGATTTAGATTGGTCACATCTAGTGTTAGACTTAGATTGGTCACATCTAGTCTTAGACTTAGATTGGTCACATCTAGTTTTAGACTTAGATTGGTCACATCTAGTCTTAGACTGGTCAGATCTAGTCTTGGACTTAGATTGGTCAGATCTAATCTTAGATTTAGATTGGTCACACCTAGTCTTAGACTTAGATTGGTTACATGTAGTCTTACACTTCGATTGGTCACATCTAGTCTTAGACTAGTCACATCTAGTCTTAGTCTTAGATTGGTCACATCTAGTCTTAGACTTAGATTGGTCACATCTAGTCTTAGACTTAGATTGGTCTCATCTAGTCTTAGACTTAGATTGGTCACATCTAGTCGTAGACTTAGATTGGTCACATCTAGTCTTAGACTTAGATTGGTCACATCTAGTCTTAGACTTAGATTGGTTACATGTAGTCTTACACTTCGATTGGTCACATCTAGTCTTAGACTAGTCACATCTAGTCTTAGTCTTAGATTGGTCACATCTAGTCTTAGACTTAGATTGGTCACATCTAGTCTTAGACTTAGATTGGTCTCATCTAGTCTTAGACTTAGATTGGTCACATCTAGTCGTAGACTTAGATTGGTCACATCTAGTCTTAGACTTAGATTGGTCACATCTAGTCTTAGACTTAGATTGGTCACATCTAGTCTTAGACTTAGATTGGTCACATCTAGTCTTAGACTTAGATTGGTCACATCTAGTCTTACACTTAGATTGGTCACATTTAGTCTTAGACTTAGATTGGTCACATCTAGTCTTAGACTTAGATTGGTCACATCTAGTCTTAGACTGGGCAGATCTAGTCTTGGACTTAGATTGGTCAGATCTAGTCTTAGACTTAGATTGGTCACATCTCGTCTTAGACTTAGATTGGTCACATTTAGTCTTAGACTTAGATTGGTCACATCTAATCTTAGACTTCGATTGGTCACATCTAGTCTTAGACTTCGATTGGTCACATCTAGTCTTAGACTTCGATTGGTCACATCTAGTCTTAGACTTCGATTGGTCACATCTCGTCTTTGACTTAGATTGGTCACATCTAGTCTTAGACTTAGATTGGTCACAACTAGTCTTAGACTGGTCAGATCTAGTCTTGGACTTAAATTGGTCAGATCTAATCTTAGACTTAGATTGGTCACATCTAGTCTTAGACTTAGATTGGTCAGATCTAGTCTTAGACTTAGATTGTTCGCATCTAGTCTTAGACTTAGATTGGTCACATCTTGTCTTAGACTGGTCAGATCTAGTCTTGGACTTAGATTGGTCAGATCTCATCTTAGACTTAGATTGGTCACATCTAGTCTTACACTTAGATTGGTCACATGTAGTCTTAGACTTCGATTGGTCACATCTAGTTTTAGACTTAGATTGGTCACATCTAGTCTTAGACTGGTCAGATCTAGTCTTGGACTTAGATTGGTCAGATCTAATCTTAGATTTAGATTGGTCACACCTAGTCTTAGACTTAGATTGGTTACATGTAGTCTTACACTTCGATTGGTCACATCTAGTCTTAGACTAGTCACATCTAGTCTTAGTCTTAGATTGGTCACATCTAGTCTTAGACTTAGATTGGTCACATCTAGTCTTAGACTTAGATTGGTCTCATCTAGTCTTAGACTTAGATTGGTCACATCTAGTCGTAGACTTAGATTGGTCACATCTAGTCTTAGACTTAGATTGGTCACATCTAGTCTTAGACTTAGATTGGTCACATCTAGTCTTAGACTTAGATTGGTCACATCTAGTCTTAGACTTAGATTGGTCACATCTAGTCTTAGACTTAGATTGGTCACATTTAGTCTTAGACTTAGATTGGTCACATCTAGTCTTAGACTTAGATTGGTCAGATCTAGTCTTAGACTTAGATTGGTCACATCTAGTCTTAGACTTAGATTGGTCACATCTAGTCTTAGACTTAGATTGGTCACATCTAGTCATAGACTTAGATCGGTCACATCTAGTCTTAGACTTAGATTGGTCAGATCTAGTCTTAGATTTAGATTGGTCACATCTAGTGTTAGACTTAGATTGGTCACATCTAGTCTTAGACTTAGATTGGTCACATCTAGTTTTAGACTTAGATTGGTCACATCTAGTCTTAGACTGGTCAGATCTAGTCTTGGACTTAGATTGGTCAGATCTAATCTTAGATTTAGATTGGTCACACCTAGTCTTAGACTTAGATTGGTTACATGTAGTCTTACACTTCGATTGGTCACATCTAGTCTTAGACTAGTCACATCTAGTCTTAGTCTTAGATTGGTCACATCTAGTCTTAGACTTAGATTGGTCACATCTAGTCTTAGACTTAGATTGGTCTCATCTAGTCTTAGACTTAGATTGGTCACATCTAGTCGTAGACTTAGATTGGTCACATCTAGTCTTAGACTTAGATTGGTCACATCTAGTCTTAGACTTAGATTGGTCACATCTAGTCTTAGACTTAGATTGGTCACATCTAGTCTTAGACTTAGATTGGTCACATCTAGTCTTAGACTTAGATTGGTCACATTTAGTCTTAGACTTAGATTGGTCACATCTAGTCTTAGACTTAGATTGGTCAGATCTAGTCTTAGACTTAGATTGGTCACATCTAGTCTTAGACTTAGATTGGTCACATCTAGTCTTAGACTTAGATTGGTCACATCTAGTCATAGACTTAGATCGGTCACATCTAGTCTTAGACTTAGATTGGTCAGATCTAGTCTTAGATTTAGATTGGTCACATCTAGTGTTAGACTTAGATTGGTCACATCTAGTCTTAGACTTAGATTGGTCACATCTAGTTTTAGACTTAGATTGGTCACATCTAGTCTTAGACTGGTCAGATCTAGTCTTGGACTTAGATTGGTCAGATCTAATCTTAGATTTAGATTGGTCACACCTAGTCTTAGACTTAGATTGGTTACATGTAGTCTTACACTTCGATTGGTCACATCTAGTCTTAGACTAGTCACATCTAGTCTTAGTCTTAGATTGGTCACATCTAGTCTTAGACTTAGATTGGTCACATCTAGTCTTAGACTTAGATTGGTCTCATCTAGTCTTAGACTTAGATTGGTCACATCTAGTCGTAGACTTAGATTGGTCACATCTAGTCTTAGACTTAGATTGGTCACATCTAGTCTTAGACTTAGATTGGTCACATCTAGTCTTAGACTTAGATTGGTCACATCTAGTCTTAGACTTAGATTGGTCACATCTAGTCTTACACTTAGATTGGTCACATTTAGTCTTAGACTTAGATTGGTCACATCTAGTCTTAGACTTAGATTGGTCAGATCTAGTCTTAGACTTAGATTGGTCACATCTAGTCTTAGACTTAGATTGGTCACATCTAGTCTTAGACTTAGATTGGTCACATCTAGTCATAGACTTAGATTGGTCACATCTAGTTTTAGACTTAGATTGGTCACATCTAGTCTTAGACTGGTCAGATCTAGTCTTGGATTTAGATTTGTCAGATCTCATCTTAGACTTAGATTGGTCACATCTAGTCTTACACTTAGATTGGTCACATTTAGTCTTAGACTTAGATTGGTCACATCTAGTCTTAGACTTAGATTGGTCACATCTAGTCTTAGACTGGTCAGTTCTAGTCTTAGACTTAGATTGGTCACATCTAGTCTTAGACTGGTCAGATCTAGTCTTGGACTTAGATTGGTCAGATCTCATCTTAGACTTAGATTGGTCACATCTAGTCTTACACTTAGATTGGTCACATCTAGTCTTAAACTTCGATTGGTCACATTTAGTCTTAGACTTAGATTGGTCAGATCTAGTCTTAGACTTAGATTGGTCACATCTAGTCTTAGACTGGTCAGATCTAGTCTTGGACTTAGATTGGTCAGATCTAATCTTAGACTTAGATTGGTCACATCTAGTCTTAGACTTAGATTGGTTACATGTAGTCTTACACTTTGATTGGTCACATCTAGTCTTAGACTAGTCACATCTAGTCTTAGTCTTAGATTGGTCACATCTAGTCTTAGACTGGTCAGATCTAGTCTTAGACTTAGATTGGTCACATCTAGTCTTAGACTTAGATTGGTCACATCTAGTCTTAGACTTAGATTGGTCACATCTAGTCTTAGACTTAGATTGGTCACATCTAATCTTAGACTTAGATTGGTCAGATCTAGTCTTAGACTTAGACTGGTCAGATCTAGTCTTAGACTTAGATTGGTCAGATCTAGTCTTAGACTTAGATTGGTCACATCAAGTCTTAGACTGGTCAGATCTAGTCTTGGACTTAGATTGGTCAGATCTAATCTTAGACTTAGATTGGTCACATCTAGTCTTAGACTTAGATTGGTCACATCTAGTCTTAGACTTAGATTGGTCACATTTAGTCTTAGACTTAGATTGGTCACATCTAGTCTTAGACTTAGATTGTTCACATCTAGTATTAGACTGGTCAGATCTAGTCTTAGAGTTAGATTGGTCACATCTAGTCTTAGACTTAGATTGGTCACATCTAGTCTTAGACTTAGATTGGTCACATCTAGTCTTAGACTTAGATTGGTCACATTTAGTCATAGACTTAGATTGGTCACATCTAGACTTAGATTGGTCAGATCTAGTCTTAGACTTAGATTGGTCAGATCTAATCTTAGACTTAGATTGGTCACATCTAGTCTTAGATTTAGATTGGTTACATGTAGTCTTACACTTCGATTGGTCACATCTAGTCTTAGACTAGTCACATCTAGTCTTAGACTTAGATTGGTCACATCTAGTCTTAGACTTAGATTGGTCAGATCTAGTCTTAGACTTAGACTGATCCGATCTAGTCTTAGACTTAGATTGGTCACATCTAGTCTTAGACTTAGATTGGTCACATCTAGTCTTAGACTTAGATTGGTCACATGTAGTCTTAGACTTCGATTGGTCACATCTAGTCTTAGACTTAGATTGTTCACATCTAGTATTAGACTTAGATTGGTCAGATCTAGTCTTAGACATAGATTGTTCACATCTAGCCTTAGACTTAGATTGGTCACATCTTGTCTTAGATTGGTCAGATCTAGTCTTAGACTTAGATTGGTCAGATCTAATCTTAGACTTAGATTGGTCACATCTAGTCTTAGATTTAGATTGGTTACATGTAGTCTTACACTTCGATTGGTCACATCTAGTCTTAGACTTAGATTGGTCAGATCTAGTCTTAGACTTAGACTGATCCGATCTAGTCTTAGACTTAGATTGGTCACATCTAGTCTTAGACTGGTCAGATCTAATCTTAGACTTAGATTGGTCACATCTAGTCTTACACTTAGATTGGTCACATTTAGTCTTAGACTTAGATTGGTCACATCTAATCTTAGACTTAGATTGGTCACATCTAGTCTTAGACTGGTCAGATCCAGTCTTGGACTTAGATTGGTCAGATCTAATCTTAGACTTAGATTGGTCACATCTAGTCTTAGACTTTGATTGGTTACATGTAATCTTACACTTCGATTGGTCACATCTAGTCTTAGACTTAGATTGGTTACATGTAGTTTTACACTTCGATTGGTCACATCTAGTCTTAGACTAGTCACATCTAGTCTTAGACTTAGATTGGTCAGATCTAGTCTTAGACTTAGATTGGTCACATCTAGTCTTAGACTTAGATTGGTCACATCTAGTCTTAGACTTAGATTGGTCACATCTAGTCTTAGACTTAGATTGGTCACATTTAGTCATAGACTTAGATTGGTCACATCTAGTTTTAGACTTAGATTGGTCAGATCTAGTCTTAGACTTAGATTGTTCACATCTAGTCTTAGACTTAGATTGGTCACATCTTGTCTTTGACTGGTCAGATCTAGTCTTAGACTTAGATTGGTCACATTTAGTCATAGACTTAGATTGATCATATCTAGTCTTAGACTTGTATTGGTCACATCTAGTCTTAGACTTAGATTGGTCAGATCTAGTCTTAGACTTAGATTGGTCACATCTAGTCTTAGACTTAGATTGGTCATATTGAAAAGTTGAAAATACATTTTGGTACCGGTACCAAAATATTGGTATCGGGCCAACCCTAATCTCGGGTGATACAAAAGCGTGTGCAGCAGCGGAGTGAACGCGCAGCAAAGTAGCAATAAGTCCTTTTTTTTTTTCCTTCTTCCCTTGGAGGTGTTCGTGAAGGCGCTCTTCGACTACGAGCCGAAAGACGACAAGGCCATCCCGTGTAAAGAAGCCGGACTGTCTTTCCAGAAGGGTTCCATCCTTCAGATCATGAGCCAAGATGATGCAACCTGGTGGCAAGCCAGACTTGAAGGGGACGTGAACCCCCGTGCTGGACTCATCCCCTCCAAGCAGTTCCAGGAGAGGTGAGACAGGATTCCACTCCAAATAGGACCTGAGTCTAAAACCTCTTTTTGGAGGAAAATGTGTCTCTGCCATTTATTGTCACGACATTGTTGTTGTTCCTTCCAGGAGGTTTGCTTTGCGAAGCCCCGCTGCAGTGCACCCCATCCAGAGGTCCTCCAGCCGACGATCATGTAAGTATCTAATTTAGGAAATGTGCTATTGTCATCGTCCTCTGCAGTGGACGTTTGTTTGTGGTCTATTTCTTGCACATGTCACAGATAAAACGTCCCCCTAGTGAATGTTGACACATGTCCACTATAAAGGACGCTGGCTTTCAGGCTGATAGGAAAAAATCTACATTTCATGTTATTGTGTGAATGTACAAACATTCACACAATAATATTCTACACTAAAAAAATCATATATTTATTTAACTTTTTTTTTTAAATTAATATTATTATTACTATTATTATTATTATTGAGTGAATGTTGAATATTCACACAATAAGATCCTACACCCAAAAAATCATATATTTATTATTTGTATTATTATTATTATTATTATTATATGTGAATGTCCAACATTCACACACATAAGATTCTACACCCAAAAAATATTTATTATTGATATTTTTTTAATTATTATTATTATTGTGTGAATGTCCAACATTCACACAATAAGAATCGACACCAAAAAATCACATATTATTTTTATTTATATTAATATTATTATTATTATTGTGTGAATGTTCATACACCCAAAAATATATATATATGTTTTTATTATTATTATTATTAAATATTATTGTGTGAATGTCCAACATTCACACATATAAGATTCTACACCCAAAAAAATCATATTTATTATTATTATTTTTTAAATTATTATTATTGTGTGAATGTCCAACATTCACACAACAAGATTCAACACTAAAAAAAGCATATATTTATTATAATTATATTTATTCATGTTATTATTATTATTGTGTGAATGTCCAACATTCACACAATAAGATTTGACACCAACAAATCATATATTTACTATTATTTATATTAATATTATTATTATTATTATTGTGTGAATGTTCAACATTCACACAATAAGATTGTACACCCAAAAAACCATATATTTATTATTATTATTGTGTGAATGTCCAACATTCACACAATAAGATTGTACACCCAAAAAATCATATATTTATTATTATTATTGTGTGAATGTCCAACATTCACACAATAAGATTGTACACCCAAAAAATCATATATTTATTATTATTATTATTATTGTGTGAATGTCCTACATTCACACAAGATTCAACACCAAAAATTCATATATTTATTATTTTTATTTGTATTATTATTATTATTATTATTATTGTGTGAATGTTCATACACCCAAAAAATCATATATATTTTTTATTTTATTTATTATTATTATTATTAAATATGATTGTGTGAATGTCCAACATTCACTCATATAAGATTCTACACCCAAAAAACATTTATTATTGATATTTTTTTAATTATTATTATTATTGTGTGAATGTCCAACATTCACACAATAAGAATCGACACCAAAAAATCACATATTTATTATTTTTATTTATATTAATATTATTATTATTATTGTGTGAATGTTCATACACCCAAAAAATATATATATATGTTTTTATTATTATTATTATTAAATATTATTGTGTGAATGTTCAACATTCACACATATAAGATTCTACACCCCCAAAAAGTATTATTATTATTATTTTTTTAATTACTATTATTGTTATTGTGTGAATGTCCAACATTCACACAATAAGATTCAACACTACAAAAATCATATATTTATTATAATTATTTTTATTCATGTTATTATTATTATTGTGCGAATGTCCAACATTCACACAATAAGATTCGACACCAACAAATCATATATTTATTATTATTTGTATTATTATTATTGTGTGAATGTTGAACATTCACACAATAAGATTGTACACCCAAAAAATCATATATTTATTATTATTATTATTATTGTGTGAATGTCCAACATTCACAAAATAAGATTCGACACCAAAAATTCATATATTTATTATTTTTATTTGTATTATTAATATTATTATTATTGTGTGAATGTTCATACACCCCAAAAAAATATTTATTATTATTTTTAAAATTATTATTATTGTGTGAATGTCCAACATTCACACAATAAGAATCGACACCAAAAAATCACATATTTATTATTTTTATTTATATTAATATTATTATTATTATTGTGTGAATGTTCATACACCCAAAAATATATATATATGTTTTTATTATTATTATTATTAAATATTATTGTGTGAATGTTCAACATTCACACATATAAGATTCTACACCCCCAAAAAGTATTTTTTTTTTTTTTTTTTTACTATTATTATTATTGTGTGAATGTCCAACATTCACACAGTAAGATTCAACACTAAAAAAAAGCATATATTTATTATAATTATATTTATTCATGTTATTATTATTATTGTGTGAATGTCCAACATTCACACAATAAGATTCGACACCAACAAATCATATATTTATTATTATTTGTATTATTATTATTGTGTGAATGTTCAACATTCACACAATAAGATTGTACACCCAAAAAAATCATATATTTATTATTATTATTATTATTGTGTGAATGTTCAACATTCACACATATAAGATTCTACACCCCCAAAAAGTATTATTATTATTTTTTTTTAAATTACTATTATTATTATTGTGTGAATGTCCAACATTCACACAATAAGATTCAACACTAAAAAAAATCATATATTTATTATAATTATTTTTATTCATGTTATTATTATTATTGTGCGAATGTCCAACATTCACACAATAAGATTCGACACCAACAAATCATATATTTATTATTATTTGTATTATTATTATTGTGTGAATGTTCAACATTCACACAATAAGATTGTACACCCAAAAAATCATATATTTATTATTATTATTATTATTGTGTGAATGTCCAACATTCACAAAATAAGATTCGACACCAAAAATTCATATATTTATTATTTTTATTTTTATTATTAATATTATTATTATTGTGTGAATGTTCATACACCCCAACATTTTTTTTTATTATTATTATTTTTAAAATTATTATTATTGTGTGAATGTCCAACATTCACACAATAAGAATCGACACCAAAAAAATCACATATTTATTATTTTTATTTATATTAATATTATTATTATTATTGTGTGAATGTTCATACACCCAAAAAAATATATATATGTTTTTATTATTATTATTATTAAATATTATTGTGTGAATGTTCAACATTCACACATATAAGATTCTACACCCCCCAAAAGTATTATTATTATTATTTTTTTAATTACTATTATTATTATTGTGTGAATGTTGGACATTCACACAATAAGATTCAACACTAAAAAAAATCATATATTTATTATAATTATTTTTATTCATGTTATTATTATTATTGTGTGAATGTCCAACATTCACACAATAAGATTCGACACCAACAAATCATATATTTATTATTATTTGTATTATTATTATTGTGTGAATGTTGAACATTCACACAATAAGATTGTACACCCAAAAAATCATATATTTATTATTATTATTATTATTGTGTGAATGTCCAACATTCACACAATAAGATTCAACACCAAAAATTCATATATTTATTATTTTTATTTGTATTATTATTATTATTGAGTGAATGTTGAATATTCACACAATAAGATCCTACACCCAAAAAAATCATATATTTATTATTTGTATTGTTATTATTATTATTATTATTATTATTATTATATGTGAATGTCCAACATTCACACACATAAGATTCTACACCCAAAAAATATTTATTATTGATATTTTTTTAATTATTATTATTATTGTGTGAATGTCCAACATTCACACAATAAGAATCGACACCAAAAAATTACATATTTATTATTTTTATTTATATTAATATTATTATTATTATTGTGTGAATGTTCATACACCCAAAAATATATATATATGTTTTTATTATTATTATTATTAAATATTATTGTGTGAATGTTCAACATTCACACATATAAGATTCTACACCCCCAAAAAGTATTATTATTATTATTTTTTTAATTACTATTATTGTTATTGTGTGAATGTCCAACATTCACACAATAAGATTCAACACTACAAAAATCATATATTTATTATAATTATTTTTATTCATGTTATTATTATTATTGTGCGAATGTCCAACATTCACACAATAAGATTCGACACCAACAAATCATATATTTATTATTATTTGTATTATTATTATTGTGTGAATGTTCAACATTCACACAATAAGATTGTACACCCAAAAAATCATATATTTATTATTATTATTATTATTGTGTGAATGTCCAACATTCACAAAATAAGATTCGACACCAAAAATTCATATATTTATTATTTTTATTTGTATTATTAATATTATTATTATTGTGTGAATGTTCATACACCCCAAAAAAAATATTTATTATTATTATTTTTAAAATTATTATTATTGTGTGAATGTCCAACATTCACACAATAAGATTCGACACCAAAAAATCACGTATTTATTATTTTTATTTATATTAATATTATTATTATTATTGTGTGAATGTTCATACACCCAAAAAAATATATATATGTTTTTATTATTATTATTATTAAATATTATTGTGTGAATGTTCAACATTCACACATATAAGATTCTACACCCCCAAAAAGTATTATTATTATTATTTTTTTAATTACTATTATTATTATTGTGTGAATGTCCAACATTCACACAACAAGATTCAACACTAAAAAAAGCATATATTTATTATAATTATATTTATTCATGTTATTATTATTATTGTGTGAATGTCCAACATTCACACAATAAGATTCGACACCAACAAATCATATATTTATTATTATTTGTATTATTATTATTATTATTATTGTGTGAATGTTCAACATTCACACAATAAGATTGTACACCCAAAAAATCATATATTTATTATTATTATTATTATTGTGTGAATGTCCAACATTCACAAAATAAGATTCAACACCCAAAAAATCATATATTTATTATTATTATTATTATTGTGTGAATGTCCAACATTCACACAATAAGATTCGACACCAAAAATTCATATATTTATTATTTTTATTTTTATTTTTAATATTATTATTATTGTGTGAATGTTCATACACCCCCAAAAAAATATTTATTATTATTATTTTTAAAATTATTATTATTGTGTGAATGTTCATACACCCAAAAAAATATATATATGTTTTTATTATTATTATTATTAAATATTATTGTGTGAATGTTCAACATTCACACATATAAGATTCTACACCCCCAAAAAGTATTATTATTATTATTTTTTTAATTACTATTATTATTATTGTGTGAATGTCCAACATTCACACAATAAGATTCAACACTAAAAAAAATCATATATTTATTATCATTATTTTTATTCATGTTATTATTATTATTGTGTGAATGTCCAACATTCACACAATAAGATTCGACACCAACAAATCATATATTTATTATTATTTGTATTATTATTATTGTGTGAATGTTCAACATTCACACAATAAGATTGTACACCCAAAAAATCATATATTTATTATTATTATTATTATTGTGTGAATGTCCAACATTCACAAAATAAGATTCAACACCAAAAATTCATATATTTATTATTTTTATTTGTATTTTTAATATTATTATTATTGTGTGAATGTTCATACACCGCCCTGCGATGAGGTGGCGACTTGTCCAGGGTGTACCCCGCCTTCCGCCCGATTGTAGCTGAGATAGGCTCCAGTGCCCCCCGCGACCCCAAAGGGAATAAGCGGTAGAAAATGGATGGATGTTCATACACCCCCAAAAAAATATTTATTATTATTATTTTTTTAATTATTATTATTGTGTGAATGTCCAACATTCACACAATAAGAATCGACACCAAAAAATCACATATTTATTATTTTTATTTATATTAATATTATTATTATTATTGTGTGAATGTTCATACACCCAAAAATATATATATATGTTTTTATTATTATCATTATTAAATATTATTGTGTGAATGTTCAACATTCACACATATAAGATTCTACACCCCCAAAAAGTATTATTATTATTTTTTTAATTACTATTATTATTATTGTGTGAATGTCCAACATTCACACAACAAGATTCAACACTAAAAAATCATATATTTATTATAATTATTTTTGTTCATGTTATTATTATTATTGTGTGAATGTCCAACATTCACACAATAAGATTCGACACCAACAAATCATATATTTATTATTATTTGTATTATTATTATTATTATTATTATTATTGTGTGAATGTTCAACATTCACACAATAAGATTGTACACCCAAAAATTCATATATTTATTATTTTTATTTGTATTATTAATATTATTATTATTATTATTGTGTGAATGTTCATACACCCAAAAAATCATATATATTTTTATTTTATTTATTATTATTATTATTATTATTAAATATGATTGTGTGAATGTCCAACATTCACACATATAAGATTCTACACCCAAAAAAATTATATTTATTATTATTATTTTTTAAATAATTATTATTGCGTGAATGTTGAAAATTCACACAAGATTCAACACCAAAAAAAATCATATATTTTTATAATTATTTTTATTCATATTATTATTATTATTGTGTGAATGTTGAAAATTCACACAATAAGATTCAACACCAAAAAAAATCATATATTTATTATAATTATTTTTATTCATATTATTATTATTATTGTGTGAATGTCCAACACTCACACAATAAGATTCGACACCAAAAAATCATATATTTATTATCATTTGTATTATTATTATTATTATTGTGTGAATGTCCAACATTCACACAATAAGATTCGACACCAAAAAATCATATATTTATTATTTTTATTTGTATTGTTAATATTATTATTGTGTGAATGTTCATACACCCCAAAAATCATATATATTTTTATTTTATTTATTATTATTATTATTAAATATGATTGTGTGAATGTCCAACATTCACTCATATAAGATTCTACACCCCCCCAAAAAAATGTATTATTATTATTTTTTTCAATTATTATTATTGTGTGAATGTCAAACATTCACACGATAAGGTTCAACACCAAAAAAAATTATATATGTATTATTATTTTTATGAATATTATCATTGTGTGAATGTTGAACATTCACACAATAAGATTCTATACCCCAAAAATAATATATTTATTATTATTATTGTTATTAAATAGTATTATTATTATTGTGTGAATGTAAACATTCACACAATAAGGTTCGACACAAAAAAATCATATATTTATTATTGTTATTGTTATGAATATTATTATTGTTATTATTATTATTATTGTGTGACTGTTGAACATACACACAATAAGAGTCTACACCCAAAAAAATCTTATATTTATTATTATAATTATTATTGTGTGAATGTCCAACATTCACACATATAAGATTCTACACCCAAAAAAATTAATATATTTTAAAATTATTATTATTATTATTATCGTGCGAATGTCCAACATTCACACAATAAGATTCAACACCCCAAAAAAAAATATTTATTATTATTATTATTATTATTGTGTGAATGTTCAACATTCACACAATAAGATTGTACACCCAAAAAATCATATATTTATTATTATTATTATTATTGTGTGAATGTCCTACATTCACACAATAAGATTCGACACCAAAAATTGATATATTTATTATTTTTATTTGTATTATTATTATTATTGTGTGAATGTTCATACACCCAAAAAATCATATATATTTTTATTTTATTTATTTTTATTATTATTAAATATGATTGTGTGAATGTCCAACATTCACTCATATAAGATTCTACACCCCAAAAAAAAAGTATTATTATTATTTTTAAAATTATTATTATTGTGTGAATGTCAAACATTCACACGATAAGGTTCAACACCAAAAAAATATATATATTTATTATTTTTATTAATATTATCATTGTGTGAATGTTGAACAATCACACAATAAGATTCTATACCCCAAAAAATAATATATTTATTATTATTGTTTTTAAATATTATTATTATTATTGTCTGAATGTCAACATTCACACAATAAGGTTCGACACAAAAAATCATATATTTATTATTATTATTATTATTGTGTGAATGTCCTACATTCACACAATAAGATTCAACACCAAAAATTCATATATTTATTATTTGTATTTGTATTATTATTATTATTGTGTGAATGTTCATACACCCAAAAAATAATATATATTTTTATTTTATTTATTATTATTATTATTAAATATGATTGTGTGAATGTCCAACATTCACTCATATAAGATTCTACACCCCCCAAAAAAAATGTATTATTATTATTTTTAAAATTATTATTATTGTGTGAATGTCAAACATTCACACGATAAGGTTCAACACCAAAAAAATAATATATATATATATTTTTTATTAATATTATCATTGTGTGAATGTTGAACATTCACACAGTAAGATTCTATACCCCAAAAAATAATATATTTATTATTATTGTAATTAAATATTATTATTATTATTGTGTGAATGTCAACATTCACACAATAAGGTTCAACACAAAAAATCATATATTTATTATTGTTATTGTTTTGAATATTATTATTATTGTGTGAATGTTCAACATTCACACAATAAGATTGTACACCCAAAAAATCATATATTTATTATTATTATAATTATTGTGTGAATGTCCAACATTCACACAATAAGATTGTACACCCAAAAAATCATATATTTATTATTATTATTATTATTGTGTGAATGTCCTACATTCACACAATAAGATTCGACACCAAAAATTCATATATTTATTATTTTTATTTGTATTATTAATATTATTATTATTATTATTATTGTGTGAATGTTCATACACCCAAAAAATAATATATATTTTTATTTTATTTATTATTATTATTATTAAATATGATTGTGTGAATGTCCAACATTCACTCATATAAGATTCTACGCCCCAAAAAAAAAAGTATTATTATTATTTTTTAAATTATTATTATTGTGTGAATGTCAAACATTCACACGATAAGGTTCAACACCAAAAAAATATATATATTTATTATTTTTATTAATATTATCATTGTGTGAATGTTGAACAATCACACAATAAGATTCTATACCCCAAAAAATTATATATTTATTATTATTGTTTTTAAATATTATTATTATTATTGTGTGAATGTCAACATTCACACAATAAGGTTCGACACAAAAAATCATATATTTATTATTATTATTATTTTTGTGTGAATGTCCAACATTCACACAATAAGATTGTACACCAAAAATTCATATATTTATTATTTTTATTTGTATTATTATTATTATTGTGTGAATGTTCATACACCCAAAAAATCATATATATTTTTATTTTATTTATTATTATTATTATTATTAAATATGATTGTGTGAATGTCCAACATTCACTCATATAAGATTCTACACCCCAAAAAAAAAAAGTATTATTATTATTTTTTAAATTATTATTATTGTGTGAATGTCAACATTCACACGATAAGGTTCGACACCAAAAATTCATATATTTATTATTTTTATTTGTATTATTAATATTATTATTATTATTATTATTGTGTGAATGTTCATATATCCAAAAAATCATATATATTTTTATTGTATTTATTATTATTATTATTAAATATGATTGTGTGAATGTCCAACATTCACACATATAAGATTCTACACTCAAAAAAAATAATATTTATTATTATTATTTTTAAAATTATTATTATTGAACATTCACACAATAAGATTCTATACCCCAAAAAATAATATATTTATTATTATTTTTATTAAATATTATTATTATTATTGTGTGAATGTAAACATTCACACAATAAGGTTCGACACAAAAAATCATATATTTATTATTGTTATTGTTATGAATATTAGGTAAGGTTCAACACCAAAAAAATAATATATTTATTATTATTTTTATTAATATTATCATTGTGTGAATGTTGAACATTCACACAATAATAATAATAATATTTAATAACAATAATAATAAATATATTATTTTTTGGGGTATAGAATCTTATTGTGTGAATGTTCAATAATAATAATTTTAAAAATAATAATAATAAATATTATTTTTTTGAGTGTAGAATCTTATATGTGTGAATGTTGGACATTCACACAATCATATTTAATAATAATAATAATAAATAAAATAAAAATATATATGATTTTTTGGGTATATGAACATTCACACAATAATAATAATAATAATAATAATATTAATAATACAAATAAAAATAATAAATATATGAATTTTAATCAATAAGATTCTATACCCCAAAAAATAATATATTTATTATTATTGTAATTAAATATTATTATTATTATTGTGTGAATGTAAACATTCACACAATAAGGTTCAACACAAAACAAATCATATATTTATTATTGTTATTGTTTTGAATATTATTATTGTTATTATTATTATTATTGTGTGAATGTTGAACATACACACAATAAGAGTCTACACCCAAAAAAATCTTATATTTATTATTATAATTATTATTGTGTGAATGTCCAACATTCACACAATAAGATTGTACACCCAAAAAATCATATATTTATTATTATTATTGTGTAAATGTCCAACATTCACACAATAAGATTCGACACCAAAAAAAGCATATATTTATTATAATTATATTTATTCATGTTATTATTATTATTGTGTGAATGTCCAACATTCACACAATAAGATTCGACACCAACAAATCATATATTTATTATTATTTGTATTATTATTATTATTATTATTATTATTGTGTGAATGTTCAACATTCACACAATAAGATTGTACACCCAAAAAATCATATATTTATTATTATTATTATTATTATTGTGTGAATGTCCAACATTCACACAATAAGATTACACACCCAAAAAATCATATATTTATTATTATTATTATTATTGTATGAATGTCCAACATTCACACAATAAGATTCGACACCAAAAAATCATATATTTATTATTTTTATTTGTATTATTAATATTAATATTATTATTGTGTGAATGTTCATACACCCAAAAAATCATATATATTTTTATTTTATTTATTATTATTATTATTAAATATGATTGTGTGAATGTCCAACATTCACTCATATAAGATTCTACACCCCAAAAAATAATATTTATTATTATTATTTTTTAAATTATTATTATTGTGTGAATGTCAAACATTCACACGATAAGGTTCAACACCAAAAAAATTATATATTTATTATTATTTTTATTAATATTATCATTGTGTGAATGTTGAACATTCACACAATAAGATTCTATACCCCAAAAAATAATATATTTATTATTATTGTTATTAAATATTATTATTATTATTGTGTGAATGTAAACATTCACACAATAAGGTTCGACACAAAAAATCATATATTTATTATTATTATTATTATTGTGTGAATGTCCAACATTCACACAATAAGATTCAACACCAAAAATTCATATATTTATTATTTTTATTTGTATTATTATTATTATTGTGTGAATGTTCATACACCCAAAAAATCATATATATTTTTTATTTTATTTATTATTATTATTATTAAATATGATTGTGTGAATGTCCAACATTCACACATATAAGATTCTACACCCAAAAAAATAATATTTATTATTATTATTTTTAAAATTATTATTATTGTGTGAATGTCAAACATTCACACGATAAGGTTCAACACCAAAAAAATCATATATTTATTATTATTTTTATTAATATTATCATTGTGTGAATGTTGAACATTCACACAATAAGATTCTATACCCCCAAAAATAATATATGTATTATTATTGTTATTAAATATTATTATTATTATTGTGTGAATGTCAACATTCACACAAAACAAATCATATATTTATTATTGTTATTGTTTTGAATATTATTATTGTTATTATTATTGTGTAAATGTTGAACATACACACAATAAGAGTCTACACCCAAAAAAATCTTATATTTATTATTATTATTATTATTATCGTGCGAATGTCCAACATTCACACAATAAGATTCAACACCCAAAAAATATATATTTATTATTATTATTAATATTATTATTATTATTGTGTGAATGTCCAACATAATGTCCAACATAATCGTATATGTGTGAATCTCCAACATTCTACACCAAAAAAATCATATATTTGTTATCATTATTATTATTATTATTATTGTTAAAACAGAAAATAAGCAGATATTTACAGTAAATGAACAAGTAGATTAATAATCCATTTTTACAGTTTGTCCCTCAAAGTGTAGACAAAATAATAGGTAAATAAATGACACAATGTGTTACTGCATACGTCAGCAGACCAAGTATCTTATAAATCTTATTTCATGACAACATTATTCTTTAATTGCAATAAGAAACACGTATTTAATGTATCTTAAGATTTTCTGTTAAAATAAAGCCAATAATGATTTTTTTTGTGGTCCCCTCTGTTTTGAAAAGTATCGGAATATATCGATACCAAACAGCGTTTGCTTCACCTAGTGTGGCATTGATATGTTTTAGTTCAAAATATTACATTTAGGCCACAAATGTGGAAAAAAACGCAATAGAGTGAAGCGGTGCGCAGAGAGCGCCTCTGCTGGCTGCAGCCAAGTACTGCATTCTATTTGGCACTTGATCATTTGCAGGTGATCATCAGATCAATGTCATGTTATGCTCTTTGCTGCCAATACTGTGAGTACTTGTAGATACTTTAGTACCCTCATCATGTTCTACTTTTTGAAGATGACGTGCCTGTAGAACCTGGTAGGTGTCTTCTCTCTTGCCTCTTCTTCCTCCGTCCCTTTTTTTAATTCAAAATGTTCTCTAACTTTTACTCACTTTCTTTTCTCCCTTTCCTTTACTGCTTCCCACAGTGGAGGGAATTGAAGGTACTAAAACGTGTATTTTATTTATAACCACATAACGTTGTCATGTGATGCAAAAACATCACAAGAATAACAATTGGGACGCACTACAATAATCCCCTTTTGGTTGTTTGTGTCTTAGATTTTGAATAAAAAATAACCACTAATTAAAGCTGCAAGCAGCGTTGGTCGGGCCCGCGTATTTGGCAGGTGCTAGTCCTAAGTGTCCCAATGCTTTTGTCCAGTTTTAGTCCCAAGTGTCCCAATACTTTTGGCAAGTTGTAGTGTTAAGTGTCCCAATACTTTTGTCAAGTTGTAGTCCCAAGTGTCCCAATACTTTTGTCCAGTTTTCTGCCTAAGTGTCCCAATACTTTTGTCCAGTTTTCGGCCTAAGTGTCCCAATACTTTTGTCCGGTGGTAGTCATAAGTGTCCCAAGACTTTTGTCTAGTGTACCTACCTTGTCTGCATAGTGTGGGCACGTTGGTGCTTCCTGCTTTTAAGCAGCCATCTTAAAAAAACAGCAGCGCAGCAGCATCAGCGCAGCGGGTCTTTGAAGGGTCATAAAATCAAAACCGGAGCAGGTATTAAAACGCTGTTCTGTTATTTTATACACAAGGGTTCAATCTCTTTCCTGTGTTAGTTTGAAGCCGAAACGACAAACGCGCTCGGAGGAGATAGTTTTTGAAGGAAGGTGACCGGTTTTTACAAAAGATTTGTTTTGAAGGGGGAATAGCAAACTTCCTGTTGATTTTTACTGGGGGTTGTCAATTTATGAAATGTAGGTCTAAGTGAGACCTACATATAGGTTTTTGTTTCATGTCTCTCCGACCTTCTCAGTGGGAGTTACAGGCAGTTTTGTCAGTTTTTTCCATCCGAGGAGCAGTTTTTTGTGCGTTTTATTAAAAAATTGCGCTAGAGCACGATTTTGAGATTTGGGGTTAGGTTTTTTTATTAGATCACAATTTTTGCCAGTCCTGATGTGTGTGTTCAGTTCGGTGAGTTTTGAAGCATGTTAAAGGGGTCAAATTACAGCTCAAAGAGGCAAAAGTGACTGTTTTTGGTACTTTTTTGTCTTGAAGGGGGAATTGCCAACTTCCTGTTGATTTTAGCCCGAGAATGTACTATTATGAAATGTAGGTCTAAGTCAGACCTACATAGAGGTTTTTGTTTCATGTCTCTCCGACCTTCCTAGTGGGAGTTACAGGCAGTCTAGTTTTTTTTCCCTAGGGGGCGCTAGAGCGCAATTCTGAGTTTTGTGGTTCGTTTTTTTTTTTTAAAAAGGCAATTTTCGCAGGTCCTGATGTGTGGGTCAAATATGGTGAGTTTTGAAGCATGTTAAGTGGGTCAAATTACAGTTTAATGTGGCGGCGGAAGAATAAAGAATAAAGAATAAAACCTTACAAATTCAATAGGTCCTTATGTCCCATTGCATAAGGACTCCCTGTGGGAGTCCTTATGCAATGGGCCATGCGGGCCCTAATTACTTGCCGTTACACTTATTTTCCACAATGCAGTTTTATAAACAAATACATAGAATTTACAGTTGATTATTATTATTACATGAGGGTCAATTCATTAGAAAATGAAAAGGGTAACGATGTATTTTGTAATATGATGATGATTATTATTATTATTAGGGCCCGCATGGCCCATTGCATAAGGACTCCCAAAGGGAGTCCTTATGCAATGGGACATAAGGACCTATTGAATTTGTAAGGTTTTATTCTTTATTCTTTATTCTTCCGCCGCCACATTAAACTGTAATTTGACCCACTTAACATGCTTCAAAACTCACCATATTTGACCCACACATCAGGACCTGCGAAAATTGCCTTTAAAAAAAAAAAAAAACGAACCACAAAACTCAAAATTGCGCTCTAGCGCCCCCTAGGAGAAAAAAATTTTTCATAATGTTACATCTTTGGGCAAAAATCAACAGGAAGTTGGCAATTCCCCCTTCAAGACAAAAAAGTACTAAAAACAGTCACTTTTGCCTCTTTGCGCTGTAATTTGAACCCCTTAACATGCTTCAAAACTCACAAAACTGAACACACACATCAGGACTGGAAAATATTGCGATCTAATAAAAAAAACCTAACCCCAAATCTCAAAATTGCGCTCTAGCGCAATTTTTGAATAAAACGCAGAAAAAACTGCTCCTCGGAAGAAAAAATTACAAAACTGCCTGTAACTCCCACTGGGAAGGTCAGAGAGACATGAAACAAACACCTATGTAGGTCTCACTTAGACCTACATTTCATAAATTGACAACCCCCAGCAAAAATCAACAGGAAGTTTGCTATTCCCCCTTCAAAACAACATTTTTGTAAAAACCGGTCACCTTCCTTCAAAAACTATCTCCTCTGAGCGCGTTTGTCGTTTCGGCTTCAAACACAGGAGAGAGATTAAACCCTTGTGTATAAAATAACAGAACAGCGTTTTAATACCTGCTCCGGTTTTGATTTTATGACCCTTCAAAGACCCGCTGCGCTGATTCTGCTGCGCTGCTGTTTTTTTAAGATGGCTGCTTAAAAGCAGGAAGCACCAGCGTGCCTACACAATGCAGACAAGGTAGGTACACTAGACAAAAGTATTGGGACACTTATGACTACCACCGGACAAAAGTATTGGGACACTTAGGCCGAAAACTGGACAAAAGTATTGGGACACTTAGGCCGAAAACTGGACAAAAGTATTGAGACACTTGGGACTACCACTGGACAAAAGTATTGGGACACTTATGACGACAACTGGACAAAAGTATTGGGACACTTACACTGGACAAAAGTATTGGGACACTTACACTGGACAAAAGTATTGGGACACTTAGGACTACAACTTGACAAAAGTATTGGGACACTTATGACTACCACTGAACAAAAGTATTGGGACACTTCGGACTAAACGTAGACACAAGTATTGGGATACTTAGGACTTCCACTTGACAAAAGTATTGGGACACTTACACTGGACAAAAGTATTGGGACACTTACACTGGACAAAAGTATTGGGACACTTACACTGGACAAAAGTATTGGGACACTTAGGACTACAACTTGACAAAAGTCTTGGGACACTTAGGACTAAAACTGGACAAAAGTATTGGGACACTTAGGACTAGCACCTGTCAAATATGCGGGCCCGACCAACGCTGCTTGCAGCTTTAATTATTATTATTATTCCGCAACTTTGCGCTGTAATTTGACCCCCTTAACATGCTTCAAAACTCACCAAATTTGACACACACATCAGTAATATATGGCAAAACTTTTTTTTATCAAAAAAACTAACCCCAAAACTCAAAATTGCGCTCTAGCGCCCCCTAGGGAAAAAAAAACTAGACTGCCTGTAACTCATACTAGGAAAGTCGGAGAGACATGAAACAAAAACCTCTATGTAGGTCTGACTTAGACCTACATTTCATAATGTTACATCTTTGGGCAAAAATCAACAGGAAGTTGGCAATTCCCCCTTCAGGACAAAAATGTACTAAAAACAGTCACTTTTGCCTCTTTGCGCTGTAATTTCACCCCCTTAACATGCTTCAAAACTCACCAGATTTGACACACACATCAGTAATATATGGCAAAACTTTTTTATCTAAAAAACAAACCCCAAAACTCAAAATTGCGCTCTAGCGCCCCCTAGGGAAAAAAAAAACTAGACTGCCTGTAACTCATACTAGGAAAGTCGACCTACATTTCATAATGTTACATCTTTGGGCAAAAATCAACAGGAAGTTGGCAATTCCCCCTTCAGGACAAAAATGTACTAAAAACAGTCACTTTTGCCTCTTTGCGCTGTAATTTCACCCCCTTAACATGCTGCAAAACTCACCAAACTAAACACACACATCAGGACTGGCAAAAATTGCCATCTAATAAAAAAAAACCTAACCCCAAATCTCAAAAATTGCGCTAATTTTTGAATAAAACGCAGAAAAAACTGCTTAGGACTAACACTGGACAAAAGTATTGGGACACCTAGGATTTAATCTGGACAAAAGTATTGGGACACTTAGGACTACCACTAGACAAAAGTATTAGGACACTTAGGACTAAAACTGGACAAAAGTATTGGGATACTTAGGACTACCACTGGACAAAAGTATTGGGACACTTACACTGGACAAAAGTATTGGGACACTTAGGCCGAAAACTGGACAAAAGTATTGGGACACTTACACTGGACACAAGTATTGGGACACTTACACTGGACAAAAGTATTGGGACACTTACACTGGACACAAGTATTGGGACACTTAGGACTACAACTTGACAAAAGTCTTGGGACACTTAGGACTAAAACTGGACAAAAGTATTGGGACACTTAGGACTAGCACCTGTCAAATATGCGGGCCCGACCAACGCTGCTTGCAGCTTTAATTATTATTATTATTATTATTCTTCCGCAACTTTGCGCTGTAATTTGACCCCCTTAACATGCTTCAAAACTCACCAAATTTGACACACACATCAGTAATATATGGCAAAACTTTTTTTAATCAAAAAAACAAACCCCAAAACTCAAAATTGCGCTCTAGCGCCCCCTAGGAAAAAAACAAAACTAGACTGCCTGTAACTCATACTAGGAAAGTCGGAGAGACATGAAACAAAAACCTCTATGTAGGTCTGACTTAGACCTACATTTCATAATGTTACATCTTTGGGCAAAAATCAACAGGAAGTTGGCAATTCCCCCTTCAAGACAAAAAAGTACTAAAAACAGTCACTTTTGCCTCTTTGCGCTGTAATTTCACCCCCTTAACATGCTTCAAAACTCACCAAACTAAACACACACATCAGGACTGGCAGAAATTGCCATCTAATAAAAAAAAACCTAACCCCAAATCTCGCGCAATTTTGAATAAAACGCAGAAAAAACTGCTTAGGACTAACACTGGACAAAAGTATTGGGACACCTAGGATTTAATCTGGACAAAAGTATTGGGACACTTAGGACTACCACTAGACAAAAGTATTAGGACACTTAGGACTAAAACTGGACAAAAGTATTGGGACACTTAGGACTACCACTGGACAAAAGTATTGGGACACTTACACTGGACAAAAGTATTGGGACACTTATGACTATCACTGGACAAAAGTATTGGGACACTTAGGCCGAAAACTGAACAAAAGTATTGGGACACTTACACTGGACACAAGTATTGGGACACTTACACTGGACAAAAGTATTGGGACACTTATGACTATCACTAGACAAAAGTATTGGGACACTTAGGCCGAAAACTGGACAAAAGTATTGGGACACTTACACTGGACACAAGTATTGGGACACTTACACTGGACAAAAGTATTGGGACACTTACACTGGACACAAGTATTGGGACACTTACACTGGACACAAGTATTGGGACACTTACACTGGACAAAAGTATTGGGACACTTAGGACTACAACTTGACAAAAGTCTTGGGACACTTAGGACTAAAACTGGACAAAAGTATTGGGACACTTACACTGGACACAAGTATTGGGACACTTACACTGGACAAAAGTATTGGGACACTTAGGACTACAACTTGACAAAAAAAGTCTTGGGACACTTAGGACTAAAACTGGACAAAAGTATTGGGACACTTAGGACTAGCACCTGTCAAATATGCGGGCCCGACCAACGCTGCTTGCAGCTTTAATTATTATTATTATTATTATTCTTCCGCAACTTTGCGCTGTAATTTGACCCCCTTAACATGCTTCAAAACTCACCAAATTTGACACACACATCAGTAATATATGGCAAAATTTTGTATCAAAAAAACAAACCCCAAAACTCAAAATTGCGCTCTAGCGCCCCCTAGGGAAAAAAAACAAACTAGACTGCCTGTAACTCATACTAGGAAAGTCGGAGAGACATGAAACAAAAACCTCTATGTAGGTCTGACTTAGACCTACATTTCATAATGTTACATCTTTGGGCAAAAATCAACAGGAAGTTGGCAATTCCCCCTTCAGGACAAAAATGTACTAAAAACAGTCACTTTTGCCTCTTTGCGCTGTAATTTGACCCCCTTAACATGCTTCAAAACTCACCAAATTTGACACACACATCAGTAATATATGGCAAAACTTTTTTATCAAAAAAACAAACCCCAAAACTCAAAATTGCGCTCTAGCGCCCCCTAGGAAAAACAAACAACTAGACTGCCTGTAACTCATACTAGGAAAGTCGGAGAGACATGAAACAAAAACCTCTATGTAGGTCTGACTTAGACCTACATTTCATAATGTTACATCTTTGGGCAAAAATCAACAGGAAGTTGGCAATTCCCCCTTCAAGACAAAAATGTACTAAAAACAGTCACTTTTGCCTCTTTGAGCTGTAATTTGACCCCCTTAACATGCTGCAAAACTCACCAAACTAAACACACACATCAGGACTGGCAGAAATTGCGATCTAATAAAAAAAACCTAACCCCAAATCTCAAAATTGCGCTCTAGCGCAATTTTTGAATAAAACGCAGAAAAAACTGCTTAGGACTAACACTGGACAAAAGTATTGGGACACCTAGGATTTAATCTGGACAAAAGTATTGGGACACTTAGGACTACCACTAGACAAAAGTATTAGGACACTTAGGACTAAAACTGGACAAAAGTATTGGGATACTTAGGACTACCACTGGACAAAAGTATTGGGACACTTACACTGGACAAAAGTATTGGGACACTTATGACTATCACTGGACAAAAGTATTGGGACACTTAGGCCGAAAACTGGACAAAAGTATTGGGACACTTACACTGGACACAAGTATTGGGACACTTACACTGGACAAAAGTATTGGGACACTTAGGACTACAACTTGACAAAAGTCTTGGGACACTTAGGACTAAAACTGGACAAAAGTATTGGGACACTTACACTGGACACAAGTATTGGGACACTTTCACTGGACAAAAGTATTGGGACACTTAGGACTACAACTTGACAAAAGTCTTGGGACACTTAGGACTAAAACTGGACAAAAGTATTGGGACACTTGGGACTAGCACCTGTCAAATATGCGGGCCCGACCAACGCTGCTTGCAGCTTTAATTATTATTATTATTATTCTTCTTCCGCAACTTTGCGCTGTAATTTGACCCCCTTAACATGCTTCAAAACTCACCAAATTTGACACACACATCAGTAATATATGGCAAAAAAAAATTTAATCAAAAAAACAAACCCCAAAACTCAAAATTGCGCTCCAGCGCCCCCTAGGGAAAAAAAAAACTAGACTGCCTGTAACTCATACTAGGAAAGGCGGAGAGACATGAAACAAAAACCTCTATGTAGGTCTGACTTAGACCTACATTTCATAATGTTACATCTTTGGGCAAAAACCAACAGGAAGTTGGCAATTCCCCCTTCAGGACAAAAATGTACTAAAAACAGTCACTTTTGCCTCTTTGCGCTGTAATTTCACCCCCTTAACATGCTTCAAAACTCACCAAATTTGACACACACATCAGTAATATATGGCAAAACTTTTTTTATCAAAAAAACAAACCCCAATACTCAAAATTGCGCTCTAGCGCCCCCTAGGAAAAAAACAAAAAACTAGACTGCCTGTAACTCATACTAGGAAAGTCGACCTACATTTCATAATGTTACATCTTTGGGCAAAAATCAACAGGAAGTTGGCAATTCCCCCTTCAAGACAAAAATGTACTAAAAACAGTCACTTTTGCCTCTTTGCGTTGTAATTTCACCCCCTTAACATGCTGCAAAACTCACCAAACTAAACACACACATCACGACTGGCAAAAATTGCCATCTAATAAAAAAAACCTAACCCCAAATCTCAAAATTGCGCTCTAGCGCAATTTTTGAATAAAACGCAGAAAAAACTGCTTAGGACTAACACTGGACAAAAGTATTGGGACACCTAGGATTTAATCTGGACAAAAGTATTGGGACACTTAGGACTACCACTAGACAAAAGTATTAGGACACTTAGGACTAAAACTGGACAAAAGTATTGGGACACTTAGGACTACCACTGGACAAAAGTATTGGGACACTTACACTGGACAAAAGTATTGGGACACTTACACTGGACACAAGTATTGGGACACTTACACTGGACAAAAGTATTGGGACACCTAGGATTTAATCTGGACAAAAGTATTGGGACACTTAGGACTATCACTAGACAAAAGTATTAGGACACTTAGGACTAAAACTGGACAAAAGTATTGGGACACTTAGGACTACCACTGGACAAAAGTATTGGGACACTTACACTGGACACAAGTATTGGGACACTTACACTGGACAAAAGTATTGGGACACTTAGGACTACAACTTGACAAAAGTCTTGGGACATTTAGGACTAAAACTGGACAAAAGTATTGGGACACTTAGGACTAGCACCTGTCAAATATGCGGGCCCGACCAACGCTGCTTGCAGCTTTAATTATTATTATTATTATTATGATTATTATTACATGAGGGTCAATTAATTAGAAAAGGAAAAGGGTAAGGATGTATTTTGTCATATTGTCATACATGCTTACTTCATGATGTAATAACTGGTGCTGTTAATCATGATTAATCACATGATTCATTTTGATTAATTAAAAACAAATTTGGACAAAAATGTAATTTTATCGTCATAATGTTTTTCAGGAACGTTTTAAAAAATGTTTTATTTTTCGGGAAGCTCCATTAGGTAACATGAGTTGTATCCACACCTTTGTGTCATAAAGCAATGAATATAAAATAGGAGGTGATGCATTTTTCTATCATTTCTGACTCTTCTAAAGTGATCTTTTGGCCTTCCTTTCCTCCTCTTCTCATCACCAGAGGATGCTGACTTTATTAGCGGCTGCCGTTTAGGTGAGATGTGTCTTCTTTTGGCTTTGTCTCTTCCTTCTACTCCTTGCCCTTATTGATCCCGTGGCTGCAGAGTCTGAGACTTTGTACTCACCACAAGGTGGCGACGGTGGCTTTACCAAGTATTTTACATGCTATCTGTCCATCACATTTGGACTGCTCCTATAGCTAATTGATGCACACTAATCACATGCATGGAAATTATTTAGGGGGCACGCCATGTTTCAAAAATGTCATAAGGGGGGACCCTTACACAAAACCTCATCAGGAGTCTCGACAAAACCCGAAAATGGCAAAAAATGTATATTTTTCAAAAAGCAGTATTTGTTCCTGCACTTTTTATTTCCAGAGATAATGGACTGAGCACCCCTCACAATCCCAAAAGGGATAAGCGGTAGAAAATGGGTGGATGGCTGTTACGCTATTGAATGGAGACAAGTCAAACACTTGTGCCAGGCGGAAATCCACCTTTCAGACTGAAGATTATCCTTTTAGCTAAGGGACATCCAACTTAATTGTTTCCAGAAAAACTAAAGGCAGGGAGGCCTCATCAGGAGTCCCGAAAATGGCAATTTTTTTGAAACTTTTTTCGCTAAAATGTCGTAAGGGTGACCTTTATCCCAAAATTTAATAAACTATCTTGCTTCAACAGCACAATACTGGTCCTGTAGTTGTAGTAGACGTCTGAAAACCTCATCAGGAGTCCCGAAAATGGCAGAAAATGTATATTTTTCTAAACTTTTTTTTGGTGAAATGTCGTAAGGGGGGACACTTACCCAAAATGTAAAAAATAGTCTTGCTTCAACAGCACAATACTGGTCCTGTAGTTGTAGTGGACGTCTCAAAACCTCATCAGGAGTCGGGACAAAACCCAAAAATGGCAGAATTTGTATTACTTTTCAAAACTTTTTTCCGCTAAAATCACCCCAAAATTTCAAAAATTTATATTTTTTAATAGTTTTAGGAGACTTCTCAAAACCTCATAAGGAGTCCCGACTCAACCCAAAAATGACAGAACATTTTTATTTTTCAAAAAGCAGTATTTGTTCCTGCACTTTTTATTCCCAGAGATAATGTTACGCTATTGAATGGAGACAAGTCAAACACTTGTGCCAGGCGGAAATCCACCTTTCAGACTGAAGATTATCCCTTTAGCTAAGGGACATCCAACTTAATTGTTTCCAGAAAAACTAAAGGCAGGGAGGTCTCATCAGGAGTCCCAAAAATGGCAGAAAATTAATATTTTTTTGAAACTTTTTTCGCTAAAATGTCGTAAGGGTGACCTTTATCCCAAAATTTAATCAACTATCTTGCTTCAACAGCACAATACTGGTCCTGTAGTTGTAGTAGACGTCTGAAAACCTCATCAGGAGTCCCGAAAATGGCAGAAAATGTATATTTTTCGAAACTTTTTTTTGGTGAAATGTCATAAGGGGGGACACTTACCTAAAATTTAAAAAATAGTCTTGCTTGAACAGAACAATACTGGTCCTGTAGTTGTAGTAGACGTCTCAAAACCTCACCAGCAGTCCCGACAAAACCCGAAAATGGCAGAATTTTTTTTTACTTTTCAAAACTTTTTTTCGCTAAAATCACCCCAAAATTTAAAAAATTTATATTTTTCAAAAAAATTTTTTTTTTAATAGTTTTAGGAGACTTCTCAAAACCTCATAAGGAGTCCCGACTAAACCCAAAAATGACAGAAAAAATTTATTTTTCAAAAAGCAGTATTTGTTCCTGCACTTTTTATTCCCAGAGATAATGTTACGCTATTGAATGGAGACAAGTCAAACACTTGTGCCAGGCGGAAATCCACCTTTCAGACTGAAGATTATCCCTTTAGCTAAGGGACATCCAACTTAATTGTTTCCAGAAAAACTAAAGACAGGGAGGCCTCATCAGGAGTCCCAAAAATGGCAGAAAATTTATATTTTTTCGAAACTTTTTTTGGTAAAATGTCGTAAGGGTGACCCTTACCCCCAAATTTAATAAACTGTCTTGCTTCAACGGAACAATACTGGTCTATTAGTTGTAGCAGACGTCTGAAAACCTCATCAGGTGTCCTGACAAAACCCGAAAATGGCAGAAAATTTATATTTTTCTAAACGTTTTTTTGGTGAAATGTCGTAAGGGGGGACACTTACCCAAAATAAAAAAAAATAGTCTTGCTTCAACAGCACAATACTGGTCCTGTAGTTGTAGTGGACGTCTCAAAACCTCATCAGGAGTCCCGACAAAACCCGAAAATGGCAGAATTTTTTTATTTTTTCAAAACTTTTTTTCGCTAAAATTACCCCAAAATTTTAAAAATTAATATTTTTCAAAAAGCATATTTTTTCAAAACTTTTTTCACCAAAATGTCGTGAGGGTGACCTTTACCTAAAATTTAAAAAACGGTTTTGCTTCAACAGCACAATACTGGTCCTGTAGTTGTAGGAGACGTCTCAAAACCTCATCAGGAGTCCCGACAAAACCCGAAAATGGCAAAAAATTTATATTTTTCAAAAAGCAGTATTTGTTACTGCACTTTTTATTTCCAGAGATAATGGACTGAGCACCCCCTACAATCCCAAAAGGGATAAGCAGTAGAAAATGGATGGATGGATATTACGCTATTGAATGGAGACAAGTCAAACACTTGTGCCAGGCGGAAATCCACCTTTCAGACTGAAGATTATCCCTTTAGCTAAGGGACATCCAACTTAATTGTTTCCAGAAAAACTAAAGGCAGGGAGGTCTCATCAGGAGTCCCAAAAATGGCAGAAAATTAATATTTTTTTGAAACTTTTTTCGCTAAAATGTCGTAAGGGTGACTTTTATCCCAAAATTTAATAAACTACCTTGCTTCAACGGCACAATACTGGTCTATTAGTTGTAGTAGACGTCTGAAAACCTCATCAGGAGTCCCAAAAATGGCAGAAAATGTATATTTTTCTAAACTTTTTTTTGGTGAAATGTCGTAAGGGGAGACACTTACCTAAAATTAAAAAAATAGTCTTGCTTCAACAGAACAATACTGGTCCTGTAGTTGTAGTGGACGTCTCAAAACCTCACCAGGAGTCCCGACAAAACCCGAAAATGGCAGAATTTTTTTTTTTTCAAAACCTTTTTTCGCTAAAATTACCCCAAAATTTCAAAAATTAATATTTTTCAAGAAGCATTTTTTTTATAGTTGTAGGAGACTTCTCAAAACCTCATGAGGAGTCCCGACTAAACCCAAAAATGACAGAAAATTTTTATTTTTCAAAAAGCACTATTTGTTCCTGCACTTTTTATTCCCAGATATAATGTTACGCTATTGAATGGAGACAAGTCAAACACTTGTGCCAGGCGGAAATCCACCTTTCAGACTGAAGATTATCCCTTTAGCTAAGGGACATCCAACTTAATTGTTTCCAGAAAAACTAAAGACAGGGAGGCCTCATCAGGAGTCCCAAAAATGGCAGAAAATTAATATTTTTTTGAAACTTTTTTCGCTAAAATGTCGTAAGGGTGACCTTTATCCCAAAATTTAATAAACTATCTTGCTTCAACAGCACAATACTGGTCCTGTAGTTGTAGTAGACGTCTGAAAACCTCATCAGGAGTCCCGAAAATGGCAGAAAATGTATATTTTTCTAAACTTTTTTTTGGTGAAATGTCATAAGGGGGGACACTTACCTAAAATTTAAAAAATAGTCTTGCTTGAACAGAACAATACTGGTCCTGTAGTTGTAGTGGACGTCTCAAAACCTCACCAGGAGTCCCGACAAAACCTGAAAATGGCAGAATTTTTTTTTACTTTTCAAAACTTTTTTTTCCGCTAAAATCCCCCCAAAATTTCAAAAATTAATATTTTTCAAGAAGCATTTTTTTTTAATAGTTGTAGGAGACTTCTCAAAACCTCATAAGGAGTCCCGACTCAACCCAAAAATGACAGAAAATTTATATTTTTCAAAAAGCAGTATTTGTTCCTGCACTTTTTATTCCCAGATATAATGTTACGCTATTGAATGGAGACAAGTCAAACACTGGTGCCAGGCGGAAATCCACCTTTCAGACTGAAGATTATCCCTTTAGCTAAGGGACATCCAACTTAATTGTTTCCAGAAAAACTAAAGGCAGGGAGGTCTCATCAGGAGTCCCAAAAATGGCAGAAAATTAATATTTTTTTGAAACTTTTTTCGCTAAAATGTCGTAAGGGTGACCTTTACCCCCAAATTTAATAAACTGTCTTGCTTCAACGGAACAATACTGGTCCTGTAGTTGTAGTAGACGTCTGAAAACCTCATCAGGAGTCCCGAAAATGGCAGAAAATGTATATTTTTCTAAACTTTTTTTTGGTGAAATGTCGTAAGGGGGGACACTTACCTAAAATTAAAAAAAATAGTCTTGCTTCAACAGAACAAAACTGGTCCTGTAGTTGTAGTGGACGTCTCAAAACCTCATCAGGAGTCGGGACAAAACCCGAAAATGGCAGAATTTTTTTTACTTTTAAAAACTTTTTTTCGCTAAAATCACCCCAAAATTTCAAAAATTTATATTTTTCAAAAATAATTTTTTTTTTTATAGTTTTAGGAGACTTCTCAAAACATCATGAGGAGTCCCGACTCAACCCAAAAATGACAAAACATTTTTATTTTTCAAAAAGCAGTATTTGTTCCTGCACTTTTTATTCTCAGAGATAATGTTACGCTATTGAATGGAGACAAGTCAAACACTGGTGCCAGGCGGAAATCCACCTTCCAGACTGAAGATTATCCCTTTAGCTAAGGGACATTCAACTGAATTGTTTCCAGAAAAACTAAAGGCAGGGAGGTCTCATCAGGAGTCCCAAAAATGGCAGAAAATTAATATTTTTTTGAAACTTTTTTCGCTAAAATGTCGTAAGGGTGACCTTTATCCCAAAATGTAATAAACTATCTTGCTTCAACAGCACAATACTGGTCCTGTAGTTGTAGTAGACGTCTGAAAACCTCATCAGGAGTCCCGAAAATGGCAGAAAATGTATATTTTTCTAAAGTTGTTTTTGGTGAAATGTCGTAAGGGGGGACACTTACCTAAAATTTAAAAAATAGTCTTGCTTCAACAGCACAATACTGGTCCTGTAGTTGTAGTGGACGTCTCAAAACCTCATCAGGAGTCGGGACAAAACCCGAAAATGGCAGATTTTTTTTTATTTTTTCAAAACTTTTTTTCACTAAAATTACCCCAAAATTAATATTTTTCAAAAATAATTTTTTTTTTCATAGTTTTAGGAGACTTCTCAAAACCTCAGAAGGAGTCCCGACTCCACCCAAAAATGACAGAAATTTTTTATTTTTCAAAAAGCAGTATTTGTTCCTGCACTTTTTATTCCCAGATATAATGTTACGCTATTGAATGGAGACAAGTCCAAAACTGGTGCCAGGCGGAAATCCACCTTCCAGACTGAAGATTATCCCTTTAGCTAAGGGACATCCAACTTAATTGTTTCCAGAAAAACTAAAGGCAGGGAGGTCTCATCAGGAGTCCCAAAAATGGCAGAAAATTAATATTTTTTCGAAACTTTTTTCGTTAAAATGTCGTAAGGGTGACCTTTATCCCAAAATTTAATAAACTATCTTGCTTCAACAGCACAATACTGGTCCTGTAGTTGTAGTAGACGTCTGAAAACCTCATTAGGAGTCCCGAAAATGGCAGAAAATGTATATTTTTCTAAACTTTTTTTTGGTGAAATGTCGTAAGGGGGGACACTTACCTAAAATTTAAAAAATAGTCTTGCTTGAACAGAACAATACTGGTCCTGTAGTTGTAGTGGACGTCTCAAAACCTCATCAGGAGTCCCGACAAAACACGAAAATGGCAGAATTTTTTTTACTTTTCAAAACTTTTTTTTTCGCGAAAATCACCCCAAAATTTCAAAAAGTAATATTTTTCAAGAAGCATTTTTTTTATAGTTGTAGGAGACTTCTCAAAACCTCATGAGGAGTCCCGACTCAACCCAAAAATGACAGAAAATTTTTATTTTTCAAAAAGCAGTATTTGTTCCTGCACTTTTTATTCCCAGATATAATGTTAGGCTATTAAATGGAGACAAGTCAAACACTGGTGCCAGGTGGAAATCCACCTTTCAGACTGAGGATTGTCCCTTTAGCTAAGGGGCGTTCAACTAAGTTGTTTCCAGAAAAACTAAAGGCAGGGAGGTTTCATCAGGAGTCCCAAAAATGGCAGAAAATTAATATTTTTTCTAAACTTTTTTTGCTAAAATGTCGTAAGGGTGACCTTTTTCCCAAAATTTAATAAACTATCTTGCTTCAACAGCACAATACTGGTCCTGTAGTTGGAGCAGACGTCTGAAAACCTCATCAGGAGTCCCGAAAATGGCAGAAAATTTATATTTTTCTAAACTTTTTTTGGGACACTTACCTAAAATTTAAAAAATAGTCTTGCTTCAACAGCACAATACTGGTCCTGTAGTTGTAGTAGACGTCTCAAAACCTCATCAGGAGTCCTGACAAAACCCGAAAATGGCAGAATTTTTTTTACTTTTCAAAAAAATTTTTTCGCTAAAATCACCCCAAAATTTCAAAAATGTATATTTTTCAAAAAGCATATTTTTTTCCAAAACTTTTTTCACTAAAATGTCATAGGTGTGACCCTTACCCAAAATTTAAAAAATGGTCTTTCTTCAACAGCACAATACTGGTCCTGTAGTTGTAGGAGATGTCTCAAAACCTCATCAGGAGTCCCGACTCAACCCAAAAATGACAGAACATTTTTATTTTGCAAAAAGCAGTATTTGTTCCTGCACTTTTTATTTCCAGATATAATGTTACGCTATTGAATGGAGACAAGTCAAACACTGGTGCCAGGCGGAAATCCACCTTCCAGACTGAAGATTATCCCTTTAGCTAAGGGACATTCAACTAAATTGTTTCCAGAAAAACTAAAGACAGGGAGGCCTCATCAGGAGTCCCAAAAATGGCGGAAAATTTATATTTTTTCGAAACTTTTTTCGCTAAAATGTCGTAAGGGTGACCTTTATCCCAAAATGTAATAAACTATCTTGCTTCAACAGCACAATACTGGTCCTGTAGTTGTAGTAGATGTCTGAAAACCTCATCAGGAGTCCCGAAAATGGCAGAAAATTTATATTTTTCTAAACTTTTTTTTGGTGAAATGTCGTAAGGGGGGACACTTACCCAAAATTTAAAAAATAGTCTTGCTTCAACAGCACAATACTGGTCCTGTAGTTGTAGTAGACATCTCAAAACCTCATCAGGAGTCCCGACAAAACCTGAAAATGGCGGAATTTTTTTTTACTTTCAAAACTTTTTTTTCGCTAAAATCACCCCAAAATTTCAAAAATGTATATTTTTCAATTTTTTTTTTTTTTTTATAGTTGTAGGAGACTTCTCAAAACCTCATAAGGAGTCCCGACTCAACCCAAAAATGGCAGAAACCTTTTATTTTTCAAAAAGCAGTATTTGTTCCTGCACTTTTTATTCCCAGATATAATGTTACGCTATTGAATGGAGACAAGTCAAACACTGGTGCCAGGCGGACATCCACCTTTCAGACTGAGGATTGTCCCTTTAGCTAAGGGGCGTTCAACTAAGTTGTTTCCAGAAAAACTAAAGACAGGGAGGCGGGACTTCTCCCTTCACTCTTAGTCTTGGTGGCGGTATAAACCCCTGTGCTAGACATTGAGCCGTGGGTCGTTTGCCAAAGTAGCCAAACCACTAAGTCGCAGGCTCGCGTGCGGTTAGGACTTTGCCACGTTCGGAGAGCGAGGTGTATTTCTGTACGGCGTGAATACATCATAATATTTCCATTCTCTCCCCAGTTGGGTTCAGAAGAAGCTTCCGTCTGAGCAGGAGAGACAAGAAGACCAACAAGTCAATGTACGAGTGCAAAAAGAGCGAGATTTACGACACGGCGGACGTGCCCACTTACGAAGAGGTGACTTTGTACCGCAGGCAGAGCGCGGCAAAACACCGGCTGGTGATCCTAATTGGTGAGAAAGTTGCTCAGACAAGGAGTGCATGAAGACCGTGGTCAGCGTTTAAAAATTGCTTGTACTGTGTTTGTGCAGGACCACCTGGAGTGGGCCTGAACGAGCTTAAAAGGAAACTTTTGAGTTGTGACCCTCAACACTTCAGCGTGACCGTCCCACGTAAGTGGACTTCGTGAAAAACACGCTCTGGCTGATATACATGTTTGTATATACAGGTAAAAGCCAGTAAATTAGAATATTTTGAAAAACTTGATTTATTTCAGTAATTGCATTCAAAAGGTGTAACTTGTACATTATATTTATTCATTGCACACAGACTGATGCATTCAAATGTTTATTTCATTTAATTTTGATGATTTGAAGTGGCAACAAATGAAAATCCAAAATTCCGTGTGTCACAAAATTAGAATATTACTTAAGGCTAATACAAAAAAGGGATTTTTTAGAAATGTTGGCCAACTGAAAAGTATGAAAATGAAAAATATGAGCATGTACAATACTCAATACTTGGTTGGAGCTCCTTTTGCCTCAATTACTGCGTTAATGCGGCGTGGCATGGAGTCGATGAGTTTCTGGCACTGCTCAGGTGTTATGAGAGCCCAGGTTGCTCTGATAGTGGCCTTCAACTCTTCTGCGTTTTTGGGTCTGGCATTCTGCATACCCCACAGATTTTCTATGGGGCTAAGGTCAGGGGAGTTGGCGGGCCAATTTAGAACAGAAATACCATGGTCCGTAAACCAGGCACGGGTAGATTGTGCGCTGTGTGCAGGCGCCAAGTCCTGTTGGAACTTGAAATCTCCATCTCCATAGAGCAGGTCAGCAGCAGGAAGCATGAAGTGCTCTAAAACTTGCTGGTAGACGGCTGCGTTGACCCTGGATCTCAGGAAACAGAGTGGACCGACACCAGCAGATGACATGGCACCCCAAACCATCACTGATGGTGGAAACTTTACACTAGACTTCAGGCAACGTGGATCCTGTGCCTCTCCTGTCTTCCTCCAGACTCTGGGACCTCGATTTCCAAAGGAAATGCAAAATTTGCATGGTTGGGTGATGGTTTGGGGTGCCATGTCATCTGCTGGTGTCGGTCCACTCTGTTTCCTGAGATCCAGGGTCAACGCAGCCGTCTACCAGCAAGTTTTAGAGCACTTCATGCTTCCTGCTGCTGACCTGCTCTATGGAGATGGAGATTTCAAGTTCCAACAGGACTTGGCGCCTGCACACAGCGCAAAATCTACCCATGCCTGGTTTACGGACCATGGTATTTCTGTTCTAAATTGGCCCGCCAACTCCCCTGACCTTAGCCCCATAGAAAATCTGTGGGGTATTGTGAAAAGGAAGATGCAGAATGCCAGACCCAAAAACGCAGAAGAGTTGAAGGCCACTATCAGAGCAACCTGGGCTCTCATAACACCTGAGCAGTGCCAGAAACTCATCGACTCCATGCCACGCCGCATTAACGCAGTAATTGAGGCAAAAGGAGCTCCAACCAAGTATTGAGTATTGTACATGCTCATATTTTTCATTTTCATACTTTTCAGTTGGCCAACATTTCTAAAAATCCCTTTTTTGTATTAGCCTTAAATAATATTCTAATTTTGTGACACACCGAATTTTGGATTTTCATTTGTTGCCACTTCAAATCATCAAAATGAAATGAAATAAACATTTGAATGCATCAGTCTGTGTGCAATGAATAAATATAATGTACAAGTTACACCTTTTGAATGCAATTACTGAAATAAATCAAGTTTTTCAAAATATTCTAATTTACTGGCTTTTACCTGTATATCAGTGACGTGCGGTGAGGTTGATGGCTGGTGAGGCACTGACTTCATCACAGTCAGATTTACAAACATATGAACCCTAAAGAGTATCTTATTCACCATTTGATTGGCAGCAGTTAACGGGTTATGTTTAAAAGCTCATACCAGCATTCTTCCCTGCTTGGCACTCAGCATCGAGGCTTGGAATTGGGGGTTAAATCACCAAAAATTATTCCCGGGCGCGGCGCCGCTGCTGCCCACTGCTCCCCTCACCTCCCAGGGGGTGAACAAGGGGATGGGTCAAATGCAGACGACACATTTCATTACACCTAGTGTGTGTGTGACAATCATTGCTACTTTAACTTAACTTTAACTTTACACATACAAACTGTAGCACACAAAAAAGCACATTTAATAAAAAAAAATGTATTATGGTCTTACCTTTACTTATAAATTAAGTCCATGCGCCGCAACTAAAGCCCTCACTTCAACTTTCCACGTGCAAGATTGAATGTATTTAAAAAAGTGTAACCGAGGGTTTATAAATGTCGCCTATACTGTATGAAACGACAAAATAACAAACGCGGAGGCTCCAGTTTACACGAGGACCACTTTATTTACCTTCTTTCAAAAACCTCCGCAACGTGACATCACTTCCGCTCTTAGCGCCTTCAAAATAAGAGCTCAAGGCATATACTGTATAACAGCGCATAACAGGAACTTAACATCACAAAGAGGAAAGCCCAGGAAAATAGGTTACAAAAGTTATTTAATAAGAAGCCAAAAAGTGCAAAAACAATAATGTTCGTGTTGGAGGAGTTGTGAATTGGGTACACCTGCAGTCTGCAGGTGTACCTAATGTTGTGTCCCTGCAGTCATTCACAACTCCTCCAACACCAACATTATTGTTTTTGCACTTTTTGGCTTCTTATGAAATAATTTTTTAAAATAGATTCAATCTTTCACGTGGAAAGTTTAAGTGTGGGCTTTAGTTGATATAACAATTCTACGGCGGGGGTGCAGGAGGCGAGCCTCAGCCAGTGCGTCTTTTGCAGCCGTTTTATGATCGCTCAGCACAAGAAATACTTTACACACATACAGTTGTTGACAAAATACACTGTACATTATATACCTCAGCTAACTAAACTATGGAAATGTATAATATAATTCATATAGCAATACGGTCTCACTGCACAGCAGGCCAGCAGTTAGCCGAGTCATTGCGCAATCCATGTTGAGGCACTGAGTGACGTGCCTCAACTGGCTGCTGTTCACCGCACCGTCTCTTCTCAGTATTTGAACGGCAAATGTGGAAATTGAGCGATTTTGAATAAAAATAATCTAAAACTGGTGAAGTTAAATGGAAAATAACTTTAAAGTATAATCACTGGATACGTATAACAATTTAAATGTTTTTTTTTCTTTTTACATTTTTTTTCTTTCCATGATGGCAGGTGAGGCCCCGCCTCATTATTAACATAATAAAAATAAAATATACTTAAATTTTGCACGTGAATTAAAATCACAACCATGCATATATATATATATATATATATATATATATATATATATATATATATATATATATATATATATATATATATATATACACATAGAGTTCCAGAGCGCAGGGAGCGCGTCTGGTATCCGCCCCTTGAGGGGGGGGGCTAGGGCTGGGAATTGTTCAGGTGGGGTGGCTCAGCATCACGATGTCAAGCCACAGCCTCCAGCACGGCCGCCCTCACCAGTCTTCCGACCCGTCAAGCCACAGCCTCCAGCACGACCGCCCTCACCAGTCTTCCGACCTGCCAAGCCGCAACCCCCAGCTAGGCCACCTCCACCTGCTCCACGGCTAGCACCTGTCGCCGCTCCAAGGTTAGCACCTGTCGCCGCTCCAAGGCTAGCACCTGTCGCCGCTCCAAGGCTAGCACCTGTCGCCGCTCCAAGGCTAGCACCTGTCGCCGCTCCAAGGTTAGCACCTGTCGCCGCTCCAAGGCTAGCACCTGTCGCCGCTCCAAGGCTAGCACCTGTCGCCGCACCAAGGCTAGCACCAGCTCCTCCACGCCAAGTCCAAGACCAAGACCCTCCACGCCAAGACCAAGACCCTCCACGCCAAGACCAAGACCCTCCACGCCAAGTCCAAGACCAAGACCCTCCACGCCAAGACCAAGACCAAGACCAAGACCCACCACGCCAAGCTCCGGTACCAGCTCCACGACGCCAAGTGCCGCCAGTCGCAGCTCAACGACGCCAAGTGCCGCCAGTCGCAGCTCAACGACGCCAAGTGCCGCCAGTCGGAGCTCCAAGACGCCAAGTGCCGCCAGTCGCAGCTCCAAGACGCCAAATAAAATATACTTAAATTTTGCACGTGAATTAAAATCACAACCATGCATATATATATATATATATATATATATATATATATATATATATATATATATATATATATATATATATATATATATGCATATATATATATATATATATATATATATATATATATATATATGCATATATATATATATATATATATATATATATATATATATATATATATATATATATATATATATATATATATATATATATATATATGCATATATATATATATATATATATATATATATATATATATATATATATATATATATATATATATATATATATATATATATATGCATGGTTGTGATTTTAATTCACGTGCAAAATTTAAGTATATTTTATTTTTATTATTTGGTTGTTTTACTTAACCTGGTATTTTTAAAAGTTTACACTTCAATTACAATGTGGAAATATGCAAGAAATTCAAGGTAATTGCATTTGAAAGGCTTTACTTCCATGATCATTATTATGTATTGTCATGACATTAGAGGTTCATTTGGTCTGAAAAAAATAACGGCAATAATATCGTTTATCGACAATCATTTGTAGGTCAATATATCGTCGAGCAAAATGAGTTATCGACCCCGGCCTAAGTAATATTGACGAGTGACTTATAATAAAAAAAGAATACAAAACTAGTTAAAATATTATTATATTGTTAATAGCAGTCAAAAATGTACAGTTAAAGGCCTACTGAAATGCGATTTTCTTATTTAAACGGGGATAGCAGGTCCATTCTATGTGTCATACTTGATCATTTCGCGATATTGCCATATTTTTGCTGAAAGGATTTAGTAGAGAACATCGACGATAAAGTTTGCAACTTTTGGTCGCTGATAAAAAAGCCTTACCTGTACCGGAAGTAGCAGACAAGTATCGTGACGTCACAGGTTGTGGAGCTCCTCACATCTGCACATTGTTTACAATCATGGCCACCAGCAGCGAGAGCGATTCGGACCGAGAAAGCGACGATTCCCCCATTAATTTGAGCGAGGATGAAAGATTTGTGGATGAGGAAAGTGAGAGTGAAGGAGTAGAGGGAAGATAGGGAAGATGCTGTGGGAGGCGGGTGGGACCTGATATTCAGCTGGGAATGACTAAAACAGTAAATAAACACAAGACATATATATACTCTATTAGCCACAACACAACCAGGCTTATATTTAATATGCCACAAATTAATCCCGCATAACAAACCCGCCAATACAACTCAAACACCTGCACAACACACTCAATCCCACAGCCCAAAGTACCGTTCACCTCCCCAAAGTTCATACAGCACATATATTTCCCCAAAGTCCCCAAAGTTACGTACGTGACATGCACATAGCGGCACGCGATCAAATGTTTGGAAGCGTACTCACGGTACCGTGTCTGCGTATCCAACTCAAAAGTCCTCCTGGTAAGAGTCTCTGTTGTCCCAGTTCTCCACAAGCCAATGGTAAAGCTTGACTGTCATCTTCCGGGAATGTAAACGATGAAACACCGGCCGTGTTTGTGTTGCTGCAGCCGGCCGCAATACGCCGCTTCCCACCTACATCTTTCTTCTTTGCTGTCTCCATTGTTCATTGAACAAACTGCAAAAGATTCACCAACACAGATGCCCAGAATACTGTAGGATTTTGCGATGAAAACAAGACGACTTAATAGCTGGCCACCATGCTGTCCCAAAATGTCCTCTACAATCCGTGACGTCATCATACCGAGACGTTTTCAGCAGGATATTTCGCGCAAAATTTAAAATTGCATTTTAGTAAGCTTGTGTTGCAATGTTAAGATTTCATCATTGATGTATAAACTATCAGACTGCGTGGTCGGTAGTAGTGGCTTTCAGTAGGCCTTTAATACATGTGATCGGTATTGGTATCAGCTGATATCAGTCAATCAATCAAAGTTGATTTATATAGCCCTAAATCACAAGTGTCTCAAAGGGCTGCACAAGCCACAACGACATCCTCGGCTCAGATCCCACGTCAGTCATCGAAGATGTAAATTGGTATCACAAACCCCTGATCGGAACATCCCCAGTATCGCACAATACTACAAACAAAGCTTGATTGGTTAAAAAAGTGCGGGGGTGGAGACTTTATTCTTACCTTACAGCAGGTGACAAGTTGATCACACCGCTCTCTTTTTCGCCAGATACCAGTCGGCCGAAGAGGAACCAGGAGAACGACGGCGTGGAGTATCATTTCATCTCCAAACAACTGTTTGAGACGGATATTCAGAACAATAAGTGAGCAAACACTTTATGGCATCACAACACAATTGGACCTGATTGATACGACGCGAATATAAGACGAGAAAATGACTTCAATGAGACACATGGTTATATATATATATATATATATATATATATATATATATATATATATATATATATATATATATATATATATATATACATATATATATATATATATATCCATCCATCCATCCATCTTCTTCCGCTGATCCGAGGTCAGGTCGCGGGGGCAGCAGCCTAAGCAGGGAAGCCCAGACTTCCCTCTCCCCAGCCACTTCGTCCAGCTCTTCCTGTGGGACCCCAAGGCGTTCCCAGGCCAGCCGGGAGACATAGTCTTCCCAACGTGTCCTGGGTCTTCCCCGCGGCCTCCTACCGGTGGGACGTGCCCTAAACACCTCCCTAGGGAGGCGTTCGGGTGGCATCCTGACCAGATGCCCGAACCACCTCATCTGGCTCCTCTCGATGTGGAGGAGCAGCGGCTTTACTTTGAGCTCCTCCCGGATGACAGAGCTTCTCACCCTATCTCTAAGGGAGAGCCCCGCCACCCGGCGGAGGAAACTCATTTGGGCCGCTTGTACCCGTGATCTTGTCCTTTCGGTCATAACCCAAAGCTCATGACCATAGGTGAGGATGGGAACGTAGATCGACCGGTAAATTGAGAGCTTTGCCTTCCGGCTCAGCTCCTTCTTCACCACAACGGATCGATACAGCGTCCGCATTACTGAAGACGCCGCACCGATCCGCCTGTCGATCTCACGATCCACTCTTCCCCCACTCGTGAACAAGACTCCGAGGTACTTGAACTCCTCCACTTGGGGCAAGATCTCCTCCCCAACCCGGATATGGCACTCCACCCTTTTCCGGGAGAGAACCATGGACTCGGACTTGGAGGTGCTGATTCTCATCCCAGTCGCTTCACACTCAGCTGCGAACCGATCCAGTGAGAGCTGAAGATCCTGGCCAGATGAAGCCATCAGGACCACATCATCTGCAAATAGCAGAGACCTAATCCTGCAGCCACCAAACCAGATCCCCTCAACGCCCTGACTGCGCCTAGAAATTCTGTCCATAAAAGTTATGAACAGAATCGGTGACAAAGGGCAGCCTTGGCGGAGTCCAACCCTCACTGGAAACGTGTCCGACTTACTACCGGCAATGCGGACCAAGCTCTGGCACTGATCATACAGGGAGCGGACTGCCACAATCAGACAGTCCGATACCCCGTACTCTCTGAGCACTCCCCACAGGACTTCCCGAGGGACACGGTCGAATGCCTTCTCCAAGTCCACAAAACATGTAGACTGGTTGGGCAAACTCCCATGCACCCTCAAGGACCCTGCCGAGAGTATAGAGCTGGTCCACAGTTCCATGACCAGGACGAAAACCACACTGTTCCTCCTGAATCCGAGGTTCGACTATCCGGCGTAGCCTCCTCTCCAGTACACCTGAATAGACCTTACCGGGAAGGCTGAGGAGTGTGATCCCACGATAGTTAGAACACACCCTCCGGTTCCCCTTCTTAAAGAGAGGAACCACCACCCCGGTCTGCCAATCCAGAGGTACCGCCCCCGATGTCCACGCGATGCTGCAGAGTCTTGTCAACCAAGACAGCCCCACAGCATCCAGAGCCTTAAGGAACTCCGGGCGGATCTCATCTACCCCCGGGGCCTTGCCACCGAGGAGCTTTTTAACTACCTCAGCAACCTCAGCCCCAGAAATAGGAGAGCCTACATACACTTGTAAAGAACATAATGTCTTGAGTTTCCAATCATTTCTACAACTCTTATTTTTTTTGTGATGTAGTGATTGGAGCACATACTTGTTGGTCACAAAAAACATTCATGAAGATTGTTTCTTTTATGAATTTATTATGGCTCTACTGAAAATGTGCTGGGTCAAAAGTATACATACAGCAATGTTAATATTTGCTTACATGTCCCTTGGCAAGTTTACCTGCAATAAGGCGCTTTTGGTAGCCATCCACAAGCTTCTGCTTGACCACTTGACCACTAAATTGCTGCAGTTCAGCTAAATGTGTTGCTTTTCTGACATGGACTTGTTTCTTCAGCATTGTCCACACGTTTAAGTCAGGACTTTGGGAAGGCCATTCTAAAACCTTCATTCTAGCCTGATTTAGCCATTCCTTTACCACTTTTGACGCGTGTTTGGGGTTGTTGTCCTGTTGGAACACCCAACTGCGCCCAAGACCCAACCTCCGGGCTGATGATTTTAGCTTGTCCTGAAGAATTTGGAGCTAATCCTCCTTTTTCATTGTCCCATTTAAAGCAGCAGTTCCATTGGCAGCAAAACAGGCCCAGAGCATAATACTACCACCACCATGCTTGACGGTAGGAATTGTGTTCATGGGGTTAAAGGCCTCACCTTTTCTCCTCCAAACATATTGCTGGGTATTGTGGCCAAACAGCTCCATTTTTGTTTCATCTGACATCACATGGACAAAGATAAGACCTTCTGGAGGAAAGTTCTGTGGTCAGATGCAGAAGCTAGCTCTCCAATCAGCTAAACGGACTCAATAACTCCACGGCGACGTCTCGGTGAATTTACTGAAGAATTTGTGAAACTGAAACAAAACCAAAAGAATGCCCTTGTAAGTGTCAAGACGAGGACTATGGTGTGTTTGTTTTCCCGAGATGCAAGTAAAGCTGGACTGGTCATGGCGTGAAGGTAAATACATATTTATTTATAACACTCAAAGGAACAAAAAGCGCGCTCAAGGCGGATGTACAAAATTGATTAACGAAACAAAAAGACTTGCACGAGGGCAAAAAACTGTGAACAATGAAACAAAAACACTAACTGTGGCATTAATAAACAAAAAACTTACTTGGCATGGACTATGAAGTGCGCAGAGGTAAAAGTGTGACAGGGGTATGAATCCGGGATTTCGCCAGGACGACGAACTGAAAACAATGAACTTAAATACTACCGACATGATTAACGAAAACAGGTGCGCGACTCAAAACGTGAAACAGGTGCGTGACGTGACAGGTGAAAACGAATGGGTTGCTATGGTGACAAAACAAAACAAAAGTGCACAAAAAGTCCAAAAACAAAACCGAACATGACTAAAACAAAACATGATCACACAGACATGGTATGTGAATGCTGCCATTAAAACCTCCTGATGATTGAGGGAACCCCTCATGAAACAGGCCTGTAGAGATGAAGTAGTCTTGTGATTTTTTTCCCACACATACATATATATATATATATATATATATATATATGAAATATCTGACTCGGTGAATTCTAGCTGTAAATATACCCCTCCCCTCTTAGCCCCGCCCCCACCACACCCCGACCACACCCCCCCACCACCCCACCCCCCCACCTCCCGAAATCGGAGGTCTCAAGGTTGGCAAGTATGTCCTAATCAGGTCATTTTTTTATGGTTCATGTACAAAGGAACAGCCTAATCCCAATGATAATCAGATTAAATCAATCTTGTCCATGTACTATTGATTATTTTGCACAAAAAGCATGAATCATTGAACAATGTATTTCCCATTAATTTGTTGCATAAATGCATGCATCAAATTCAAAATTCAAGTTTGTTTAAAAAAAAAAGTATATAAATAATTTCACATCAATAAAAAAATTCTACTGAGGACCTCAATTTAGCCGAGTATAAACACAACATTTTTTTTATAAATTGGATTTTTTTTTAAGTAATTACTGTATTTTTGTGACGGATCTCCTTTTGGTTTACGACCTGAATGTTCCTCCCCGGATCATGAGTCACCATTTTTACTGAAATGCCACGCCGTCTTTTTCTACTTCCCAGGTTCATCGAGTACGGCGAGTACAAGGGCAATTACTACGGGACGAGTTTAGACTCCATACGTTCGGTCCTCTCCAAGAACAGAGTGTGCCTGTTAGACGTCCAGCCTCACGTAAGTGTGTCGGACAAATCAGCATCCGGGTCTTTGGATCCCCCCGCACAATTTACGAGCAAACGTTTAATCATGAGGTCCGTTCGTGTCCCGACGATCTCTCTGCATTTGTTCATCATTTCTACAGACGATAAAGCACCTGCGGACGGCGGAGTTCAAACCCTTTGTGGTTTTCGTGAAGCCCCCGACGATAGATAGACTGAGGGAGACGAGGAAGGACGCGAAAGTCATTTCAAGCAAGGATGACAAGGGAGCTGCGAGGCCGTTTGCGGTGAGTACTGAACACATGCTATACTGGTACATAGCTCATCATTGCTCTTTGTCCTTGACTTCACACAACAGTACCGTATTTTCCGCACCATAAGGCGCCCTGGGTTATAAGCCGCGCCTTCAATGAACGGCATATTTCAAAACTTTGTCCACCTATAAGCCGCCCCGTGTTGTAAGCCGCATCTAACTGCGCTAAAGGAATGTCAAAAAAACAGTCAGATAGGTCAGTCAAACTTTAATAATATATTAAAAACCAGCGTGATGTGGGCGTGCATGGAGTCGTATATCAACATGGACGGAGCTGCGTGAAAAAAGCCACCCGGCCTCTTCGCGTAAACTTAAACTTACCTTAACCACTCGCTCATCTTTTCTTCATCCATCCCTTCGAGTTAGCTTTTATGATGACGCCCGGCTGGAAAGGTCTCTTTTGGCAAGGTCTTCCTTTTGAATATCACCATGGGTGGAAGTTTCTGGCCATTAGCATGGCAAGCTAGAACCACAGTGAAGGATGACTTCTCATTCCCTGTGGTGCGAATATTCACCGTACGTGCTCCCGTTGTATCCACAGTGCGGTTCACAGGAATATCAGTTGCTGTGAAATAGTAATCCGTGTGCGGATGGAGAGATTGCGTCTTTTCATGAACCGGATCCTTGTCGCTTAGTAGGAGCCATTTTGTGGTCTTTACAGATGTAAACACACAAAGGAAATGAAACGTACGGTGATATCCGCGCGCTTTTTCTTCTTCTACGCGGGCGGGTGGTTGCTTACAGTAGAAGAAGAAGCGCTTCCTGTTCTATAGGGGCGGGTGCTTACCTTGGCGGTTGCTTACGTAGAAGAAGAAGCGCTTCCTGTTCTACCGGGAAAAAAGATGGCGGCTGTTTACCGAAGTTGCGAGACCGAAACTTTATGAAAATTAATCTTAATATTTTATCCATATATAAAGCGCACCGGGTTATAAGGCGCACTGTCAGCTTTTGAGAAAATTTGTGGTTTTTAGGTGCGCCTTATAGTGCGGAAAATACGGTACACAAAAGGCCGAAGTTACCCCCTTGGAACATTCACATTTTGCACAATGAGATGTATGCCGTAGCACAAGCATGGGATTAAGGACCCTGATTTACTACAGGTTTGCGTGTAAACCCGGTAGCACACGACACATAGCTGATCTACCAAACCTGTGCAAAGTGGATTGTGTCTGCAGAACAAGGCGTGCGATCCATTTTGCTCTCGGTCTTCATCCGCGCAAAATACAAAACACACAAAAACCAGTGAAGTAAAAAGAGAATACAATGATTTTTCAACTGATATTCAATTGAATGGACAACAAAGACAAGATATTTCATGTTTGAACAGAGAATCGTGATTTGTTTTGCAAATAATCATGAACTTAGAATTTAATGGCAGCAATACATTGCAAAAAAGGCATGTTCACCACTGTGTTACATGGCCTTTCCTTTTAACAACACTCAGTAAACATTTGGGAACTGAGGAGACACATTTTTGAAGTGGAATTATTTCCCATTCTTGCTTGATGTACACGCAGGGGTGCTCATTACGTCGATCGCGAGCTACCGGTCGATCTCGGAGGGTGTGTCAGTCGATCACCAGCCAGGCATTAAAAAAAATAGTCCTAAAAATGAGTGATCATAAACCTTCACTATGACGTCACTTTCGTCACTTGATTGACATTCACGGCGCCCGAGGGTCTTCTGAGATGACGCTGGCTGCTGCCAGATCATTAAAATTACCGACTGGAAGGCGAGAAACGCTTTATTTCAACAGACTCTGGCGCCGTACCTGTCGTCAAAACTCCAAAGACCGACTGCACAGTTGCACAATAAAAGCGCTGCTTCATTCTGCCTGCGCTACCAAAATAAGAGTCTCAGAAAGCTGGCATGCACAAGCTAGCAAGCTACGGAGTTTGCCGACAATGTATTTCTTGTAAAGTGTATACAAAGGAGTACGGAAGCTGGACAAATAAGATGCCAAAAACCAAACACTTTCATGTGGTATTGGACAGAAAGGAGGACTTTTTTTCTCCTCCATTCGAAAATGCGGACCTTATCAGCACCACTGTCTGATTCCTATCAATGCAAGTCATCACAATCAGGTAATACACCAACTTATATTCTTGTCTTCATGAAAGAAAATAATCTATATGTGTTAAACATGCTTGTATTATCTCTAAACACTTTTAACTTATTAACAATATTAACTATATGTGTTAAACATGCTTGTATTATCTTTAAACACCTTTAACTTGTTAACAATATTAACTATGTGTTAAACATGCTTGTATTATCTTTAAACACCTTTAACTTGTTAACAATATTAACTATATGTGTTAAACATGCTTGCATTATCTTTAAACACCTTTAAGTTGTTAACAATATTAACTATATGTGTTAAACATGCTTGTATTATCTTTAAACACCTTTAACTTGTTAACAATATTAACTATATGTGTTAAACATGCTTGTATTATCTTTAAACACCTTTAACTTGTTAACAATATTAACTATATGTGTTAAACATGCTTGTATTATCTTTAAACACCTTTATCTTATTAACAATATTAACTATATGTGTTAAACATGCTTACATTATCACTAAACATCTTTAACTTGTTAACAATATTAACTATATGTGTTAAACATGTTTGCATTATCTTTAAACACCTTTAACTTATTAACAATATTAACTATATGTGTTAAACATACTTGTATTTTCATTAAATACCTTTAATTTATTAACAATATTAACTATATGTGTTAAACATGCTTGTATTATCTTTAAACACCTTTAACTTGTTAACAATATTAACTATATGTGTTAAACATTCTTGTATTATCTTTAAACACCTTTAACTTGTTAACAATATTAACTATATGTATTAAACATTCTTGTATTATCATTAAACACCTTTAATTTATTAACAATATTAACTATATGTGTTAAACATGCTTACATTATCACTAAACATCTTTAACTTGTTAACAATATTAACTGTATGTGTTAAACATGTTTGCATTATCTTTAAACACCTTTAACTTATTAACAATATTAACTATATGTGTTAAACATACTTGTATTTTCATTAAACACCTTTAATTTATTAACAATATTAACTATATGTGTTAAAAATGCTTGTATTGTCATTAAACACCTTTAACTTGTTAACAAAAACATATATTTCATAAATAAGTAAATATAAATGATATATATGAATGAGGTAGATCCCCACGACTCGATCAATTGAAAAGTAGCTCGCCTGCAGAAAAAGTGTGAGCACCCCTGATGTACAGCTTAAGTTGTTCAACAGTCCGGGGGTCTCCGTTGTGCTATTTTAGGCTTCATAATGCACCACACATTTTCAATGGGAGACAGGTCTGGACTGCAGGCAGGCCAGTCTAGTACCCGCACTCTTTTACTATTGTCTGGGATGGCAACATATGTTGCTCCTAAACCTGTATGTACCTTTCAGCATTAATGGCGCCTTCACAGATGTGTAAGTTACCCATGTCTTGGGCACTAATACACCCCCATACCATCACACATGCTGGCTTTTACACTTTGCGCCTATAACAATCCGGAAGGTTCTTTTCCTCTTTCGTCCGGAGGACACGACGTCCACAGTTTCCAAAAACAATTTCAAATGTGGACTCGTCAGACCACAGAACACTTTTCCACTTTGCATCAGTCCATCTTAGATGAGCTCGGGCCCAGCGAAGCCATCGGCGTTTCTGGGTGTTGTTGATAAATGGCTTTTGGCTTTGCATAGTAGAGTTTTAACTTGCACTTACAGATGTAGCGACCAACTTTAGTTACTGACAGTGGGTTTCTGAAGTGTTCCTGAGCCCATGTGGTGATATCCTTTACACACCGATGTCGCTTTTTGATGCAGTACCACCTGAGGGATCGAAGGTCCGTCATATCATGGCTTACGTGCAGTGATTTCTCCAGATTCTCTGAACATTTTGATGATATTACGGAGCGTAGATGGTGAAATCCCTAAATTCCTTGCAATAGCTGCTTGAGAAAGGCTTTTCTTAAACTGTTCAAAAATTTGCTCACGCTTTTGTTGACAAAGTGGTGACCCTCGCCCCATCCTTGTTTGTGAATGACTGAGCATTTCATGGAATCTACTTTTATACCCAATCATGGCACCCACCTGTTCCCAATTAGCCTGCACACCTGTGGGATGTTCCAAATAAGTGTTTGATGAGCATTCCTCAACTTTATCAGCTTTTTTGAAACATGTTGCAGGCATCAAATTCCAAATGAGCTAATTTTTGCAAAAAAATAACAACGTTTCTCAGTTCGAACGTTAAATATCTCCTCTTTGCAGTCTATTCAATTGAATATAAGTTGAAAAGGATTTGCAAATCATTGTATTCTCTTTTTATTTACCATTTACACAACGTGACAACTTCACTGGTTTGGGGTTTTGTATAAGCGGTAGAGATGCGCGGTTTGCGGACGCAACCGCGGAGTCCGCGGATTATCCGCGGGTCGGGCGGTTGAAAAAAAAAAAAAAAAAAAAGATTTTATCCGCGGGTCGGGTCGGGCGGTTGAAATAAAAAAAAATTAGATTTTAAATAGATTCAGGTGGGTGGGATCCGCCCGGAGTTCCTTAAGGCTCTGGATGCTGTGGGGCTGTCTTGGTTGACAAGACTCTGCAGCATCGCGTGGACATCGGGGGCGGTACCTCTGGATTGGCAGACCGGGGTGGTGGTTCCTCTCTTTAAGAAGGGGAACCGGAGGGTGTGTTCCAACTATCGTGGGATCACACTCCTCAGCCTTCCCAGTAAGGTCTATTCAGGTGTACTGGAGAGGAGGCTACGCCGGATAGTCGAACCTCGGATTCAGGAGGAACAGTGTGGTTTTCGTCCTGGTCGTGGAACTGTGGACCAGCTCTATACTCTCGGCAGGGTCCTTGAGGGTGCATGGGAGTTTGCCCAACCAGTCTACATGTGTTTTGTGGACTTGGAGAAGGCATTCGACCGTGTCCCTCGGGAAGTCCTGTGGGGAGTGCTCAGAGAGTATGGGGTATCGGACTGTCTGATTTTGGCGGTCCGCTCCCTGTATGATCAGTGTCAGAGCTTGGTCCGCATTGCCGGCAGTAAGTCGGACACGTTTCCAGTGAGGGTTGGACTCCGCCAAGGCTGCCCTTTGTCACCCATTCTGTTCATAACTTTTATGGACAGAATTTCTAGGCGCAGTCAAGGCGTTGAGAGGATCTGGTTTGGTGGCTGCAGGATTAGGTCTCTGCTTTTTGCAGATGATGTGGTCCTGATGGCTTCATCTGGCCAGGATCTTCAGCTCTCGCTGGATCGGTTCGCAGCCGAGTGTGAAGCGACTGGGATGAGAATCAGCACCTCCAAGTCCGAGTCCATGGTTCTCGCCCGGAAAAGGGTGGAATGCCATCTTCGGGTTGGGGAGGAGATCTTGCCCCAAGTGGAGGAGTTCAAGTACCTCGGAGTCTTGTTCACGAGTGAGGGAAGAGTGGATCGTGAGATCGACAGGCGGATCGGTGCGGCATCTTCAGTAATGCGGACGCTGTATCGATCCGTTGTGGTGAAGAAGGAGCTGAGCCGGAAGGCAAAGCTCTCAATTTACCGGTCGATCTACGTTCCCATCCTCACCTATGGTCATGAGCTTTGGGTTATGACCGAAAGGACAAGATCACGGGTACAAGCGGCCGAAATGAGTTTCCTCCGCCGGGTGGCGGGGCTCTCCCTTAGAGATAGGGTGAGAAGCTCTGTCATTCGGGGGGAGCTCAAAGTAAAGCCGCTGCTCCTCCACATCGAGAGGAGCCAGATGAGGTGGTTCAGGCATCTGGTCAGGATGTCACCCGATCGCCTCCCTCGGGAGGTGTTTAGGGCACGTCCGACCGGTAGGAGGCCACGGGGAAGACCCAGGACACGCTGGGAAGACTATGTCTCCCGGCTGGCCTGGGAACGCCTCGGGATCCCCCGGGAGGAGCTGGACGAAGTGGCTGGGGAGAGGGAAGTCTGGGCTTCCCTGCTTAGGCTGCTGCCCCCGCGACCCGACCTCGGATAAGCGGAAGAAGATGGATGGATGGATGGACGGGTGGCAGTTAAACCAATTGGGAAATATATATACATAGTTAAATGTTGTTACCCACATACGAAAAACGAGCAGGCACCTGCAGCATATGCCACAACAGAAGAAGAAAAAAAAAAGAGATGGCAACGCCGGCAGCAAACGTGGTACGTGACAAACTAAAAAAAGGGAATACTAAAGACCAGGGGGAAAAAAGGCCAGAAAAGTTCAGCGTGGACTCGTTTTTATGAGGTTGTAAATCAGGATGATAGTAATGCTGGCTACGTGATTTGCAAGAGCTGCGACGCTGTTCATGTCTACGACAGTCACAAAACCGGGACATTCTAACATGGTGCATCACATTTGTGCAAAAACCCCGAACCTCCACAAACACCCCGAGCATGAGCAGTTTCGTCCGCCGTGATCCCAGAAGAGTGCCACGGGATGTTAAAACAAGATAGAACGCAGCAGTTTGAGTGGCGCGAGCGCTCTTGGAGGTGCGCTCAGCGCGGCTCCCGGATGATTGCGCACTGGAGCGCGTCTGGGCCGTGACGGCGTGGCACGCATTGAATGTCTCTGCTGCATTGGATCAGTCTCCTTTCTTTAACAGGCAAAAGCTTTATAACCTCACTAATGCCTTGCATCGTCTATATTAGACAGAGGTGGGTAGAGTAGCCAGAAATTGTACTCAAGTAAGAGTACTGTTACTTTAGAGATTTATTACTCAAGTAAAAGTAAGGAGTAGTCACCCAAATATTTACTTGAGTAAAAGTAAAAAGTATGTTGTGAAAAAACTACTCAAGTACTGAGTAACTGATGAGTAACATACACACACATATCATATATATATATATATATATATATATATATATATACATATATACACATACATTGATATATACAGTATATCATTTATATTTATTTATTTTGCCGTTTTTGTTTACATGTTTAAGGTGTTTTAATGAATATACATGCATGTTTAACACATATAGATTCCTTTCTTTCATGAAGACAAGAATATAAGTTGGTGTATTACCTGATTCTGATGACTTGCATTGATTGTAATCAGACAGTAGTGATGATAACGTCCACGTTTTCAAATGCAGGAGAAAAAAAGTTCCTCCTTTCTGTCTAATACCACATGAAAGTGGTTGGTTTTTGGCATCTTATTTGTCCAGCTTCCATATTCGTTTTCACACACTTTACAAGAAATACATTGGCGGCAAATTCCGTAGCTTGCGGCACTTTTATTGTGAAGACAGGAACTGTGCAGTCAGTCTTTAGGCTTGTGACGGGATGTACGGTTGAAATAAAAAAGTGTCTTTTTTCCTTCACACTTTTGATTGATTGATTGAAACTTGTATTAGTAGATTGCACAGTACAGTACATATTCCGTACAATTGACCACTAAATGGTAACACCCCAATAAGTTTTTCAACTTGTTTAAGTCTGGTCATGTGACCGCCTGGCTCTGTTTGATTGGTCCAACGTCACCAGTGACTGCATCTGATTGGTGGAACGGAGTCAAACGTCACTAGTGACTGCATTTTATTGGTGGAACGGAATGAAACGTCACCAGTAACGCAGGCACTTCGAAGGTCTGTCTGACAAACCAAAACAAACAAAGCGTGCATTAACAGATCGATAAAAATTAGTAGCGAGCTGAATGTAGATAAAAGTAGCGGAGTAAAAGTAGCGTTTCTTCTCTATAAATATACTCAAGTAAAAGTAAAAGTAAGTTGCATTAAAACTACCGTATTTTCCGCACCATAAGGCGCCCTGGGTTATAAGCCGCGCCTTCAATGAACGGCATATTTCAAAACTTTGTCCACCTATAAGCCGCCCGGTGTTGTAAGCCGCATCTAACTGCGCTAAAAGGAATGTCAAAAAAACAGTCAGATAGGTCAGTCAAACTTTAATAATATATTAAAAACCAGCGTTCTAACAACTCTGTTCACTCCCAAAATGTACGCAAATGTGCAATCACAAACATACGTATATCAACATGGACAGAGCTGCGTGAAAAAAGCCATCCGGCCTCTTCGCGTAAACTTAAACTTACCTTAACCACTCGCTCATCTTTTCTTCATCCATCCCTTCGAGTTAGCTTTTATGATGACGCCGGCTGGAAAGGTCTCTTTTGGCAAGGTCTTCCTTTTGAATATCACCATGGGTGGAAGTTTCTGGCCATTAGCATGGCAAGCTAGAACCACAGTGAAGGATGACTTCTCATTCCCTGTGGTGCGAATATTCACCGTACGTGCTCCCGTTGTATCCACAGTGCGGTTCACAGGAATATCAGTTGCTGTGAAATACGGTAGTAATCCGTGTGTGGATGGAGAGATTGCGTCTTTTCATGAACCAGATCCTTGTCGCTTTGTAGGAGCCATTTTGTGGTCTTTACAGATGTAAACACACAAAGGAAATGAAACGTACGGTGATATCCGCGCGCTTTTTCTTCTTCTACGCGGGCGGGTGGTTGCTTACAGTAGAAGAAGAAGCGCTTCCTGTTCTATGGGGGCGGGTGCTTACCTTGGCGGTTGCTTGCGTAGAAGAAGAAGCGCTTCCTGTTCTACCGGGAAAAAAGATGGCGGCTGTTTACCGAAGTTGCGAGACCTATACTTTATGAAAATGAATCTTAATATTTATCCATATATAAAGCGCACCGGGTTAAAAGCCGCACTGTCAGCTTTTGAGTAAATTTGTGGTTTTTAGGTGCGGCTAATGGTGCGGAAAATACGGTACTCTTAGAAGTACAATTTATCCCAAAAGTTACTCAAGTAGATGTAACGGAGTAAATGTAGCGCGTTACTACCCACCTCTGATATTAGATATATAACAACGGGCGGGTGCGGTTTTGATTAAATGTTAGTTCGGGTGGATGGCGGATGGTTGACGACTTTTGTGATGCGGTTGCGGATGAAATAATTGCCTATCCGCGCATCTCTAATAAGCGGATCATCGAAACACCTACAATTACTGAGAAAATGCAAAAGTAATTATTTATCATATTCATTATTGGTGATATTAAATAAAAACTGAGCTAACACGTCGCATGTTGCCAGGATCTGCCTGCAAGCTGAAAACATCCCAGCTCTTGCATAACCAGCATCCTCATCCACTGACCTTGTTCCTGCTTCCACGCTTGCCCACAGGAGGAGGACTTTCAGGAGTTGGTGGCGACGGCACAGACAATGGAGGCGCAGTACGGCCACCTCTTTGAGAAGGTCGTCGTAAACGACGACCTCACGGAAGCGTTCGGCGAGCTGCGTTTGGCGCTCCAGCAGGTGGAGACGGACACTCACTGGGTTCCGGTCAGCTGGACTCACTCCTGAGGTCAGAAGAACAAGGGAATATGCAGGGTTGTATCATTGGCAGGACCCAGGCTCGGCTCCGATTCAGTCTGGACGGATTCCAACAGCAGTTAGGAATCCAAGCAGGTCTTTCCAGGAAGGAGCGATCTCGATCCTAGTCTGGGTTGCAACGTGGAAACCAAAAATCCCAGCACCAGGAGAAGATCCGCAATGGCAGCCAGAAGCCTGACGGTACATGGACACGTCTTTAAAAGAAGAAGGGAAGTCTTTTTGCTTCTTTTTTAGTATCGTTTACGTTTCTATGCTTTCTTTCAGCGTCAAACATTGTCTGGCACAGCTCTTTGAGGGTTTAATTTTATGAAAAAAGTAATATATTTTCTAATATCTTCTAGTTTTTTAACCTTTTTATATACAGTACATATCTTCATTTTTGAGAGCAACTTCATCCTGATTGTATTTGTACGCTAGAATTGAGTTTGGCCATGATTTTTGGGGATTGTAGCCACTTCTGACTGCTTCATGATTATTGGTAGTTCAATTTAAAATTGTCGTTTTTTTTTTTAACTAATTTGATGTTGTACACATGGGTCAATTCGCAGTTTTCAGGTTTATTAAAGCAGCTTGTCTTAATCTGGTTTTGATGCTTGTGTTTTTTTTCTTTAAGAACGTCTCCTTTTCCTCAACTCTTAACTTAAAGTAAAAGTCTATCTTATCCATACTTGCCGACCCTCCCGGATTTTCCGGAAGACTCCCGAAATTCAGGCGGACCTGAGTGACGTGTTGACAACACACAACAACAACGGTGTCTACCGTAAAGCAGTTCGTCTGCCGTAAACAGCAATGTTGTGACACTTTTAAACAGGACAATACTGCCATCTACTGTACATGCATATGTGACCCACCCATAATGTGTCACATTTTTGTGTTGATTTATTTATCTTATTTTGTGGTGTGAATTCGTTTTTGGAGCTGTCATTACACATTTATCAGTATTCACATTGGTCAGTAGGGGGCAGTAGGGCGTTTCTTCCCAATTGAATGCTATCACCTGCAGACCGGAAGTGTCTTGTCATTCTGATGAGCGCGACCAGTCTGTGAACAATTGAAACGTCCTGTGTGCTTTTTCCTCCTGTATAACAGGTTACCGTATTTTCCGCACCATAAGCCGCATATGAACGGCATATTTCAAAACTTTGTCCACCTATAAGCCGCCCCGTGTTGTAAGCCGCATCTAACTGCGCTAAAGGAATGTCAAAAAAACAGTCAGATAGGTCAGTCAAACTTTAATAATATATTAAAAACCAGCGTGATGTGGGCGCGCATGGAGTCGTATATCAACATGGACGGAGCTGCGTGAAAAAAGCCACCCGGCCTCTTCGCGTAAACTTACCTTAACCACTCGCTCATCTTTTCTTCATCCATTCATCCCTTCGAGTTAGCTTTTATGATGACGCCGGCTGGAAAGGTCTCTTTTGGCAAGGTCTTCCTTTTGAATATCACCATGGGTGGAAGTTTCTGGCCATTAGCATGGCAAGCTAGAACCACAGTGAAGGATGACTTCTCATTCCCTGTGGTGCGAATATTCACCGTACGTGCTCCCGTTGTATCCACAGTGCGGTTCACAGGAATATCAAAAGTCAGTGGAACCTCGTCCATGTTGATAATGTTCTCTGGCCGGATCTTTTTTTCAGCTATCTTGTTTTTACAATATGCACGGAAAGTAGCCAGCTTTTCTTGAAAGTCTTTAGGCAGTTGCTGTGAAATAGTAGTCCGTGTGCGGATGGAGAGATTGCGTCTTTTCATGAACCGGAAACCTGTCGCTTAGTAGGAGCCATTTTGTGGTCTTTACAGATGTAAACACACAAAGGAAATGAAACGTAATATCCGCGCGCTTCTTCTTCTTCTACGGGGGCGGGTGGTTGCTTACAGTAGAAGAAGAAGCGCTTCCTTTTCTATGGGGGCGGGTGCTTACCTTGGCGGTTGCTTGCGTAGAAGAAGAAGCGCTTCCTGTTCTACGGGGAAAAAAGATGGCGGCTGTTTACCGTAGTTGCGAGACCTAAACTTTATGAAAATGAATCTTAATATTAATCCATATATAAAGCGCACCGGGTTAAAAGCCGCACTGTCAGCTTTTGAGTAAATTTGTGGTTTTTAGGTGCGGCTAATAGTGCGGAAAATACGGTAGTTTTGGTGAATCAACTCACTGAATAATATCCATGTGATCTTTATAAGTTTAAGTACACATTCTGATGGTGGAGCCTAACTCTAAAGTGTTTGTGAGTTGTAGTTTGTAAATGAACACTGAAATTCAAGTATTTATTTTATTTATTTATATATATATATATAATCGGGCGGATGAAATAAAAAAAAATTAGATTTTATCCGCGGGTCGGGTCGGGTCGGGTGGTTGAAATAAAAAAAAATTAGATTTTAAATAGATTCAGGCGGGTGGCAGTTAAACCAATTCGGAAATATATATACATAGTTAAATGTTGTTACCCACATACGAAAAACGAGCAGGCACCTGCAGCATATGCCACCGAGGCCCCTTCCCCCGAGAGGGCCCCACCGGGAGCCGTAGCTGAGGCGATCCGCGAGAAGGGCCCGACGCACGTCCAGGGTCACCACCGCGCCCACCGCACCGACACCCCGCCTCGTCCACCTTCACCGCGGCCGGCGTCACGCGCAGCAGGTAAGCAGCTTACCTGCCCGCCACCCCCGTGGCCGGGGGCTCGTAACAGCGGTCACTCCGCGCGCAGTGCGCTCACGAAAGGGGTGGGGCTCACCCTGGTTGATATAGACAGCAGCTAGGACGGTGGCCATGGAAGTTGGAACCCGCTAAGGAGTGTGTAACAACCCACCTGCCGAATCAACTAGCCCTGAAAATGGATGGCGCTGGAGCGTCGGGCCCATATACCCGGCCGTCGCCGGCAGCGAGACGTGCTTGGAGGTGCGCTCAGCGCGGCTCCCATATGATTGCGCACTGGTGTGCGTCTGGGTCGTGACAGCGTGGCACGCGAATGTCTGTGCTGCATTGGATCAGTCTCCTTTCTTTAACAGGCAAAAGCTTTATAACCTCACTAATGCCTTACATCGTCTATATTAAATATATAACAACGGGCGGATGCGGTTCTGATCAAATGTTAGATCGGGTGGATTGCGGATGGTTGACGACTTTCTGATGCGGTTGCGGATGAAATAATTGCCTATCCGCGCATCTCTAATATATATATAGCTAGAATTCACTGAAAGTCAAGTATTTCTTATATATATATATCTTAACCACGCCCCCAACCACGCCCCCGCCCCACCCCCGACCACGCACCCGCCCCCACCCCCCACCTCCCGAAATCGGAGGTCTCAAGGTTGGCAAGTATGATCTTATCAAGAAAAAAGTTTTAACAAAGACCGCTTTTGTCCATCCATCCATCTTCAACCGCTTATCCGGAATGGGGTCGCGGGGACAACAGCTCCAGAGCAACATTAGCAACTTCCTCCTGGGGAATCCCGAAGCGTTCCCAGGCCAGAGAGGAGATGTAATCCCCCGATCTGGTCCTTGGCCTGCCGCGGGGTCTCCTCCCAGTGGGACGTGCAACGAGGACCTGCCTAGGGAGACGCTCGTGAGGCATCCGCACGAGATGCCCGAACCACCTAAGCTGGTTCCTTTCCAGCGGCTCTACTCCGAGTCTCTCTCGGGTGACTGAACTTCTCACCTTATCCCTAAGGGAAACGCCAGCCACCCTTCTGAGGAAACTCATTCTGGCCGCTTGTATCCACGATCTTATTCTTTCGGTCATGACCCACACTTCATGACCATAGGTGAGAGTAGGAATGTAGATAGCTCGGTAGACCGAGAGCTTTGCTTTCTGGCTCAGCTCTCGTTTCGTCACAACAGTTAGCCCCCCTGCGACATATACCCTCTCCGCCATGGTCACGGCTCTGCCTAGAAATCCTGTCCATGAAAATCACAAACAGGATAGGAGACCAACTCCCACTGGAAACGGATCCGACTTACATCCAAGCACCCGGACACAACTCTCGCTTTGGTTGTACAGAGATCGGATGGCCCTCAGCAGGGTTCCCCTCACCCCGTACTCCCTCAGCACCTCCCACAAGATCTCCAGAGAGGAGATGTAATCCCCCCATCTGGTCCTTGGCCTGCCGCGGGGTCTCCTCCCAGTGGGACGTGCAACGAGGTCCTCCCTAGGGAGACGCTCGTGAGGCATCCGCACGAGATGCCCGAACCACCTAAGCTGGTTCCTTTCCAAGCGAAGGAGCAGCGGCTCTACTCCGAGTCTCTCTCGGGTGACTGAACTTCTCACCCTATCTCTAAGGCAGATGCCAGCCACCCTTCTGAGGAAACTCATTCTGGCCGCTTGTATCCGCGATCTTATTCTTTCGGTCATGACCCACACTTCATGACCATAGGTGAGAGTAGGAATGTAGATAGCTCGGTAGACCGAGAGCTTTGCCTTCTGGCTCAGCTCTCGTTTCGTCACAACAGTTAGCCCCCCGCGACGTATACCCTCTCCGCCATGGTCACGACTCTGCCTAGAAATCCTGTCCATGAAAATCACAAACAGGATAGGAGACCAACTCCCACTGGAAACGGATCCGACTTACATCCAAGCACCCGGACACAACTCTCGCTTTGGTTGTACAGAGATTGGATGGCCCTCAGCAGGGTTCCCCTCACTCCGTACTCCCTCAGCACCTCCCACAAGATCTCCCGGGGGACCCGGTCATACGCCTTCTCCAAATCCACAAAGCACATGTAGACTGGATAGGCGTACTCCCAGGCCATCTCCAGGATTCTCGCAACAGTAAAGAGTTGGTCAGTTGTTCCACGACCAGGACGGAATCCACATTGCTCCTCTTGAATCTGAGGTTCGACTATCGGCCGGACCCTCCTTTTGTGCCTGGTTTAACTAAGTCACCATCCTGGGGGGTATTTATTTATTTATGTATTTATTTGACAGAGACAGTACAATGAAACAGTGCTACCCACAGGTAACCGATGTCAAAGTACATAGGACTTCTAGCCACAGGCTAATTTGCAACATTTGTCCCTGGTTAGGCTTTAAAAAAAAAGTTGTTGAGAAAAGTGTAAAACACATTCAAAAAGGCCACACTCATGACAAGTACAAAAATAAAAACACATTAAAAATAATTGGCCCAATGTGTGCATACTACACCCAGTTCTAGTGCTCACACTTCTGATTTTCCTTAAGCCACTTTTTCAGTTTTGTGGAGAAAAGTTGTGACTTTGTCTCCAGTGGCAAAGAGTTCCACAGATGTAAGGCCTTCACTGAGAAAGCAGACTGACCCAGAGTTTTCCGGCACCTTTTCACTCTACAGCTTGGACTTAGACTTAGACTTCCTTTTATTGTCATTCAAATTTGAATTTTACAGTACAGATAAGAACTATAGTTTGTTGCATTAGCTTGTTGTATCCATCCATCCATCCATCTTCTTCCGCTTATCCAAGGTCGGGTCGCGGGGGCAGCAGCCTAAGCAGGGAAGCCCAGACTTCCCTCTCCCCAGCCACTTGGTCCAGCTCCTCCCGGGGGATCCCGAGGCGTTCCCAGGCCAGCCGGGAGACATAGTCTTCCCAACGTGTCCTGGGTCTTCCCCGTGGCCTCCTACCGGTCGGACGTGCCCTAAACACCTCCCGAGGGAGGCGATCGGGTGGCATCCTGACCAGATGCCCGAACCACCTCATCTGGCTCCTCTCGATGTGGAGGAGCAGCGGCTTTACTTTGAGCTCCCCCCGGATGACAGAGCTTCTCACCCGATCTCTAAGGGAGAGCCCTGCCACCCGGCGGAGGAAACACATTTCGGCCGCTTGTACCCGTGATCTTGTCCTTTCGGTCATAACCCAAAGCTCATGACCATAGGTGAGGATGGGAACGTAGATCGACCGGTAAATTGAGAGCTTTGCCTTCCAGCTCAGCTCCTTCTTCACCACAACGGATCGATACAGCGTCCGCATTACTGAAGATGCCGCACCGATCCGCCTGTCGATCTCACGATCCACTCTTCCCTCACTCGTGAACAAGACTCCGAGGTACTTGAACTCCTCCACTTGGGGCAGGGTCTCCTCCCCAACCCGAAGATGGCATTCCACCCTTTTCCGGGCGAGAACCATGGACTCGGACTTGGAGGTGCTGATTCTCATCCCAGTCGCTTCACACTCGGCTGCGAACCGATCCAGCGAGAGCTGAAGATCCTGGCCAGATGAAGCCATCAGGACCACATCATCTGCAAAAAGCAGAGACCTAATCCTGCAGCCACCAAACCAGATCCCCTCAACGCCTTGACTGCGCCTAGAAATTCTGTCCATAAAAGTTATGAACAGAATCGGTGACAAAGGGCAGCCTTGGCGGAGTCCAACCCTCACTGGAAACGTGTCCGACTTACTGCCGGCAATGCGGACCAAGCTCTGACACTGATCATACAGGGAGCGGACCGCCAAAATCAGACAGTCCGATACCCCATACTCTCTGAGCACTCCCCACAGGACTTCCCGAGGGACACGGTCGAATGCCTTCTCCAAGTCCACAAAACACATGTAGACTGGTTGGGCAAACTCCCATGCACCCTCAAGGACCCTGCCGAGAGTATAGAGCTGGTCCACAGTTCCACGACCAGGACGAAAACCACACTGTTCCTCCTGAATCCGAGGTTCGACTATCCGGCGTAGCCTCCTCTCCAGTACACCTGAATAGACCTTACCGCTTAAGGTGCAGATATAAATAAATTATTATAGATTACTGTACAGATAAATATATTGCACTTTTGCATATTTATCCACGTTTATGGATGTATGTTATATTGTCTTTATATTCCAGTGAGTTAATCCATTTTTGGGGGGAATTTAGGGGATTATTTTGATGCGTTCAAGAGTTTTATAGTCTGAGGGAAGAAGCTGTTACAGAACCTGGAGGGTCTGCTTCTGAGGCTGCGAACCTCTTTCTAGAGTTCAGCAGTGAAAACAGTCCTTGGTGGGTGTGGGAGGAGTCTCTGCAGATTTTCTGAGCCCTGGTCAGGCAGTGGCTTTTTGCGATTTTCTGGATAGGAGGAAGAGGAGTCCTGACAATCTTTTCCACCGTCCTCACAACTCTCTGGAGAGACTTCCAGTCTGAGGCACTGCCGGCTCCAGTCCAGACAGAGATGCTGTTGGTCAGTAGGCTCTCTATAGTGCCTCTGTAGAATGTGCTGAGAGAGCTGTGCTCTTTTCATCCGACGCAAAAAAAAAATGCATGCGCTGCTGAGCTCTTTTTACAAGAGCTCAGGTGTGTGATTATATTGTCTGTTATCTGCACCCCCAGAAACTTGGTGCTGCTTACCATCTCCACTGCTGTGCCGTTGAAGAGGAGTGGAGCAGGACTCCAGCTGTAGTCTGCACACCTTCTTGACACACCACATCAGGGGCTAATCCATTAAGACACTTAAAATAGCTTTTAAGAATGAGAATTTTGTAAAATGATCAAAACTCATCATGTTATGTTTTTGGGTTATATGGCAGTGATGATGCTTCATTGGTTTTTGATCAAATGTCTTTAAAGTTTGTTTATATAACGACAACAGAGGCTTCACTACACATCCCGTGGCCTGTCCCCGGACCATGGCACAATAAGACATATGGGATCAAATCAGGTCCCTGCTTTTTGCAGATGATGTGGTCCTGGTGGCTTCAACTGGCCAGGATCTTCAGCTCCCACTGGATCGGTTCGCAGCCGAGTGTGAAGCCACTGGGATGAGAATCAGCACCTCCAAGTCCGAGTCCATGGTTCTCGCCCGGGAAAGGGTGGTACAGTACAAGTTGAGGAGGAGATCTTGCCTTAAGTGGAGGAGTTCAAGTACCTAGGAGTCTTGCTCACAAGTGGATGGTGAGATCGACAGGCGGATCGGTGCGGCGTCTTCAGTAATGCGGACGCTGTATCGATCCGTTGTGGTGAAGAAGGAGCTGAGCCGGAAGGCAAAGCTCTCAATTTACCGGTCGATCTACGTTCCCATCCTCACCTATGTTCATGAGCTTTGGGTTATGACCGAAAGGACAAGATCACGGGTACAAACGGCCCAAATGAGTTTCCTCCGCCGAGTGGCGGGTCTCTCCCTTAGAGATAGGGTGAGGAGCTCTGTCATCCGGGAGGAAGTCAGAGTAATGCCACCCGAACGCCTCCCTAGGGAGGTGTTTGGGGCACGTCCGACCGGCAGGAGGCCAAGGGAAAGACCCAGGACACGTTGGGAAGACTATGTCTCCCGGCTGGCCTGGGAACGCCTAGGGATCCCCCGGGAGGAGCTGGATGAAGTGGCTGGGGCGAGGGAAGCCTGGGCTTCTCTGCTTAGGCTGCTGCCCCCGCGACCCGACCTCGGATAAGCGGAGGAAAACGGATGGATGGATGGATGGATGGATGGGGTCAAATCAGAAAAACACGGTCTAATAAGCCTGAAACAGTTCATATTTCTTTGTATGGTCTTAGTCATTTTTATAATATGGTCATCAAGTTTGAGCTTAGGGTGTTGTGTATAGACTAAAGGGAGGTGACGGCAAACAGACACCAGGGGGCAGTATGTACAATTATTTATTATATATATATATTGTATATTCAATATATATATAATAATAACAAACAATACTAATATAAACTAAACTAATGAAATGGAGTGTGTGACAAAACCCTAGAGTGAGTGGTGTTAGACTATGTGTGTAGTTAGCTGTTGTGTATTACCGTTCTGTTGGATGAGGGAGCAGACAAGTCCAAAGAGGGCAAGGCAAAAGGGGTCCAAGAGGCAGGCAGATGATCCGGGGCGAGAGTGAGGCGTCAGAATCCAGGGGCGAGAGAAAGGTCTAGGAACGAAGGAGGCAGTCAGAGTCCAGAGGGAGATCCAGGGAAAAGTGAAACGCACAGCTCACTTTCCAGGCGACGGAGGGTACTGCGGGGACACGGGAGAACAAACAAGGATGTCAGACACGAGGGAAAACACGCAGAGAGAGAGATCATAAGCCTTACGGTACACCATGAGAAAACTAAGTTCCCGCCCGATCCTTGGGTCCACTGGTCCTTTATTGAGCTTGCCCTCATCAGACCCAGGAGTGTAGATTGCCGGTGAGTGATTGCAGCTGGTGGCTCATCCACCAGCCGCAGCGCGTCCCTGGATGTGCGCACCCGTGGGCGTGTCCCGAGGTGCGCACAGACGGATGAGCGGCGTTGGCAGGAGCCTGAGCCGTAACATAGGGTCCAAAATAACACCCAGATATTTAAATCCCTTCACCTGCTCTATTTTATTTTTGATTAATGTTGACCTGAATTTCATGTAATGATTGTTTATTCAAAGGGAAACACATTAAGACTGTTTTGTTATAATTGAGGGTTAAACGGTTATTTCGAAGCCATGTTGATACTTCTGTTTATTATCTCTGAAGCCTGTTGAGGCTGCCACATAAATGATGACATCATCTGCATACATTTGGCATATGGTATTTGTGCAAGTATTGGGGGAGATCATCAGAGGTGGGTAGTAACGCGCTACATTTACTCCGTTACATCTACTTGAGTAACTTTTGGGATAAATTGTACTTCTAAGAGTAGTTTTAATGCAACATACTTTTACTTTTACTTGAGTATATTTATAGAGAAGAAACGCTACTTTTACTCCGCTACTTTTATCTACATTCAGCTCGCTACTCGCTACTAATTTTTATCGATTTGTTAATGCACGCTTTGTTTGTTTTGGTCTGTCAGACAGACCTTCATAGTGCCTGCGTTTCAACAAATACAGTCACTGGTGACGTTCACTCCGTTCCACCAATCAGATGCAGTCACTGGTGACGTTGGACCAATCAAACAGAGCCAGGCGGTCACATGACCTGACTTAAACAAGTTGAAAAACTTATTGGGGTGTTACCATTTAGTGGTCAATTGTACGGAATATGTACTTCACTGTGCAATCTACTAATAAAAGTTCCAATCAATCAATCAAACGTGTGAAGGAAAAAAATACCCTTTTTTATTTCAACCGTACATCCCGTCAAAAGCCTAAAGACTGACTGCACAGTTCCTGTCTTCACAATAAAAGTGCCGCTCCATCGCGCCTGCGCTTTCAAAATAAGAGTCTCCGAAAGCCAGCGCAAACAAGCTAGCAAGCTACGGAGTTTGCCGCCAATGTATTTCTTGTAAAGTGTATAAAAACGAATATGGAAGCTGGACAAATAAGATGCCAAAAACCAACCACTTTCATGTGGTATTAGACAGAAAGGAGGAACTTTTTTTCTCCTCCATTTGAAAACGTGGACGTTATCATCACTACTGTCTGATTCCAATCAATGCAAGTCATCAGAATTAGGTAATACACTAACTTATATTCTTGTCTTCATGAAAGAAAGGAATCTATATGTGTTAAACATGCATGTATATTCATTAAAACACCTTTAACATGTAAACAAAAACGGCAAAATAAATAAATATAAATTATATACTGTATATATCAATGTATGTATATATATATATATATATATATATATATATATATATATATGTGTGTGTGTGTATATATATATATACATATATATATATATGTGTGTGTATATATATATACCGTATTTTCCGCACCATAAGGCGCCCTGGGTTATAAGCCGCGCCTTCAATGAACGGCATATTTCAAAACTTTGTCCACCTATAAGCCGCCCCGTGTTATAAGCCGCATCTAACTGCGCTAAAGGAATGTCAAAAAAAAAGTCAAATAGGTCAGTCAAACTTTAATAATATATTAAAACCAGCGTGATGTGGGCGCGCATGGAATCGTATATCAACATGGACGGAGCTGCGTGAAAAAAGCCACCCGGCCTCTTCGCGTAAACTTAAACTTACCTTAACCACTCGCTCATCTTTTCTTCATCCATCCCTTCGAGTTAGCTTTTATGATGACGCCGGCTGGAAAGGTCTCTTTTGGCAAGGTCTTCCTTTTGAATATCACCATGGGTGGAAGTTTCTGGCCATTAGCATGGCAAGCTAGAACCACAGTGAAGGATGACTTCTCATTCCCTGTGGTGCGAATATTCACCGTACGTGCTCCTGTTGTATCCACAGTGCGGTTCACAGGAATATCAGTTGCTGTGAAATAGTAATCCGTGTGCGGATGGAGAGATTGCGTCTTTTCATGAACCGGATCCCTGTCGCTTAGTAGGAGCCATTTTGTGGTCTTTACAGATGTAAACACACAAAGGAAATGAAACGTACGGTAATATCCGCGCTTTTTTTCTTCTTCTACGCGGGCGGGTGGTTGCTTACAGTAGAAGAAGAAGCGCTTCCTGTTCTATGGGGGCGGGTGCTTACCTTGGCGGTTGCTTGCGTAGAAGAAGAAGCGCTTCCTGTTCTACCGGGAAAAAAGATGGCGGCTGTTTACCGTAGTTACGAGACCGAAACTTTATGAAAATGAATCTTAATATTTATCCATATATAAAGCGCACCGGGTTATAAGGCGCACTGTCAGCTTTTGAGAAAATTTGTGGTTTTTAAGTGCGCCTTATAGTGCGGAAAATACGGTATATATACATATATATATATATATATATATATATATATGTGTGTGTGTGTGTGTATATATATATATATATATATATATATATATATATATATATATATATATATGTGTGTGTATTATATATATATATATATATATATATATATATATATATATATGTGTGTGTGTGTGGGAAAAAAATCACAAGACTATTTCATCTCTACAGGCCTGTTTCATGAGGGGGGGTACCCTCAATCGTCAGGAGATTTTAATGGGAGCATTCGCATACCATGGTTTATATAGGGCACAGAGTGGGTGGGTACAGACTGGCCTAGGGGCGTGGTAATTGGCTCATGTGTTACCTAGGAGGTGTTTCCGTCTATGGCGGCATGTTGTTACAATTTCGCTGCGCTTGTTGAGGGATGACAGGTCTGGACGGTAAATAATAAACAGTTTCTCTTTCAAGCATAGGTTGCATCTTTTATTACCACTATTGTAAGGTGTGCTGGATGCAAGAATATATATATATATATATATATATATGAGTGTGTATGTTACTCATCAGTTACTCAGTACTTGAGTAGTTTTTTCACAACATACTTTTTTACTTTTACTCAAGTAAATATTTGGGTGACTACTCCTTACTTTTACTTGAGTAATAAATCTCTAAAGTAACAGTACTCTTACTTGAGTACAATTTCTGGCTACTCTACCCACCTCTGGAGATCATTAATATATATACTGAAAAGCAGCGGGCTCAACATTTCCAACCCCCTAAGGTTGATTTTTTTTATAATTTATAATAATTTTTATTAAGATATTTAACTAATTCCGTGTTTCACAATGGCACCATCTGCTGGATTAAAAAAGTCATTATTTTTGACCTGCAAATAAAAAGTCTACCGTAAATTCCGGACTATAAACCGCTATCCCCCTACGCTTATAAGACGGTGCGGCTAATTTATGCATTTTTCCAACGAGTAGTTTTCATTAAATACACGCAAAGACACTTAAATAGCGTGTAATTGTTTCGTCAAGCTCGCTCACTGCAGGTGCTGCTGCGTGAATACCGAAAAGTGTTTCCGGCTATTTTAAAGCTGTGAACCGGAAGTGGAAGTGCTGTTCGTGCTTCTAATCGCCCCTGGCGCTTTACTCAAATGGATTCGTCCTTCGACACTCCAAGCAACGTATGTAAGTTGAACAATTTAACTAAAACAATTCTTACTTGCTATATACAACCTACTATATGTACATGTGTGTGCGTAAACTATATAGGACACCTCCAATCTTGCTTGATAGTGTGTCAAGAGCTTGTCTTCGTCGTTTTGCGACACGGTTAACTCCCTGGACTTTGGTTTGAAATGAGAAAGGCAAAGTCACTTACCTATTTGGAGTTCACAGTCAGAGGTTTAAAAATGGAATTTTGAGATGAGCGTTTAACGGTTAAAAAAGAGGGCGCCTAAACAACCCTCATTAACAACAGGAAACAGGTGTGCGTTTCGCGCCCTTCAAAACGCAAGAGACGAAACTTACATTGGAACCGGAAGTAACAAAATAAGAGTCTCAAACCGGAAACGATGGTGAAAACGCAACATAATGATGTACTGTAGCTCAGGGATGTCTAAGTGGTTTTCATTCATGGCATTTTAATAGCCAGTAATGTATGTAAATGAGTTATTGAAATGTGTATTATTTGCGGACGACACCAACTTTTATACTTAAAAGCGTTATCAATTATTGAACAGGAAATGATTAAACTTAAGAGATGGTTTGATGTCAATAAATTATCATTAAATGTAAAAAAAACAAAGTTCATGATTTTTTGTAAGAGGAAAAGGGAGGAAGCGATCAAACTGTCAATAGATGGATTTGATATTGAAAGGGTTTCTGAACTTAGATTTTTAGGAGTGATACTAAATGACAGTCCGACATGGAAATCTCATATTGCACATGTACGGAAAAAGATGTCTAAGAGTATTTTTATATTAAATAAGGTAAAATATGTGTTAGATTATAAGGCAATGCGTATATTGTATTGTGCACTTATATTGCCATATATCAGCTACCAGAGGTGTGGACTCGAGTCACATGACTTGGACTCGAGTCAGACTCGAGTCATGAATTTGATGACTTTAGACTCGACTTGACAAAATGTAAAAAGACTTGCAACTCGACTTAGACTTTAACATCAATGACTTGTGACTTCACTTGGACTTGAGCCTTTTGAATTGACATGACTTGACATGACTTGCTACTTTCCCCAAAACCCAAAGATGAAAAAGTTATTCGGGAGCGCTCCGTATTTTTCATTGTGTACTTGTCTATCAGCGTTATTGGCTAAGTAACGTGACTTTTATTTGCTGTGTAGTTAAATCAGTGAGGCTGTAAACTCACTGCTAACGTTATAACGTTATTGCAAACACGGGAATCTGTTGCAGTTCACTACCTTATTCATACTTTTTGTTCAGTGATTTTTTTAAGCAGGGTTACGTTAGTCAATATATCACACGTAACGTTAGACGGCGGTCAGCAGCACCGCGTATTTTAGCCACCTAAAAAAAAGACAAAAATAGTAAAATAAAGGTCAGTTAAAATGTATACTATATTATGAATATGTGTACCGTTTTAGCTAGCTTTCTGACATACTGTTGGTTGTTTACCTCAGTGGTCCCCAACCACCGGGCCGCGGCCCGGTACTGGTCCGTGGATCGATTGGTATCGGGCCGCACAAGAATTATTATTATTTTTTTTTTTTTTTTAATTAAATCAACATAAAAAACACAAGATACACTTACAAGTAGTGCACCAACCCAAAACAACTCTCTCCCCCCTTTTGTTCTGGGCATTGAACATGAAGACTCTTCCTTCACTGTTCCGAGTGGCCATGAGAGTCTTGGCAGTGCCTGCCTCCAGTGCTCCAGTGGAGCGAGTTTTCAGCCATGGTGGCATCATACTACGCCCCCATCGTGCACAAATGACTGACAGACTTTTGGCTAATTTGGTCTTTTGCAAATGCAATGCAGCATAGGGCCCTGACATATAAAAAGTACAACTTTTTTGTTATGTTCACGTATATGTCATGTTTTTTCAATGTTAACACTTTTGTACAAATAAGTACATTTGCACTTTATTTTTCAATGTGTTTGTTCTGTAAAGGAATGAGTTAATGTTTAAAATGACTGGTTAATAGTGCTATTATAAAGTGCAATGTCAGCACAATTTTCTTTCCTGCAATTTAAAATGCACTTGTTTTAATAAATAAATACAGCGTTTGAAAAGCATACACAATCTGTGTTAATATATTAGTCTGTGGTTAAAAGGACTTGAAAGGACTCGAAACTCTAAATGCAGGACTTAGGACTTGACTTGAGACTTTCCAGTCTTGACTTTGGACTTGACTCGGGGCTTGCCTGTCTTGACTCGGGACTTGACTCGGACTTGAGGGCAAAGACTTGAGACTTACTTGTGACTTGCAAAACAATGACTTGGTCCCACCTCTGTCAGCTACTGCAGTGTTTTTCAACCACTGTGCCGCGGCACACTAGTGTGCCGTGAGATACAGTCTGGTGTGCCGTGGGAGATTATCTAATTTCACCTATTTGGGTAAAAAATATTTTTTTTGCAAACCAGTAATTATAATCCGCAAATAATGTGCCGTTGTTGAGTGTCGGTGCTGTCTGGAGATCGGCAGACTTACCACGTTATACTCTTCCATATCAGTAGGTGGCAGCCGGTAGCTAATTGCTTTGTAGATGTTGGAAACAGCGGGAGGCAGTGTGCAGGTAAAAAGGTGTCTAATGCTTAAACCAAAAACAAACAAAAGGTGAGTGCCGCTAAGAAAAGGCATTGAAGCGTAGGGAAGGCTATGCAGAACGAAACTAAAACTCAACTGGCGACAAAGTCAACAAAAACAGAATGCTGGACGACAGCAAAGACTTACTGTGGCGCAAAGACGGCGTCCACAAAGTGCATCCGAACATGACATGACAATGTCCCCACAAAGAAGGATTAAAAACAACTGAAATATTCTTGATTGCTAAAACAAAGCAGGTGCGGGGAATAGCGGTCAAGGAAGACATGAAACTGCTACAGGAAAATACCAACTAAAGAGGAAAAGCCACCAAAATAGGAGCGCAAGACAAGAACTAAAACACTACACACGGGAAAACAGCAAAAAAACTCCAAATAAGTCACGGTGTGATGTGACAGGTGGTGACAGTACACCTACTAGTGATGCATGCTTGGTTATGGTTTAAAGTCCTATTCAACAATTGCGACAATGACGAGAGTAACATAAAGTGTGGGGGAACACATATAAGAGTAACATAAAGTGTGGGGGAACACATATAAGAGTAACATAAAGTGTGGGGGAACACATATAAGAGTAACATAAAGTGTGGGGGAACACATATAAGAGTAACATAAAGTGTGGGGGAACACATATAAGAGTAACATAAAGTGTGGGGGAACACATATAAGAGTAACAAAGTGTGGGGAACACATATAAGAGTAACATAAAGTGTGGGGGAACACATATAAGAGTAACATAAAGTGTGGGGAAACACATAAGAGTAACATAAAGTGTGGGGGAACACATATAAGAGTAACAAAGTGTGGGGGAACACATATAAGAGTAACATAAAGTGTGGGGGAACACATATAAGAGTAACATAAAGTGTGGGGGAACACATATAAGAGTAACATAAAGTGTGGGGGAACACATATAAGAGTAACATAAAGTGTGGGGAACACATATAAGAGTAACATAAAGTGTGGGGGAACACATATAAGAGTAACATAAAGTGTGGGGGAACACATATAAGAGTAACATAAAGTGTGGGGGAACACATATAAGAGTAACATAAAGTGTGGGGGAACACATATAAGAGTAACATAAAGTGTGGGGGAACACATATAAGAGTAACAAAGTGTGGGGGAACACATATAAGAGTAACATAAAGTGTGGGGGAACACATATAAGAGTAACAAAGTGTGGGGGAACACATATAAGAGTAACATAAAGTGTGGGGGAACACATATAAGAGTAACATAAAGTGTGGGGGAACACATATAAGAGTAACATAAAGTGTGGGGGAATACATATAAGAGTAACATAAAGTGTGGGGGAACACATAAGAGTAACAAAGGGTGGGGGAACACATATAAGAGTAACAAAGTGTGGGGGAACACATATAAGAGTAACATAAAGTGTGGGGGAACACATATAAGAGTAACAAAGTGTGGGGGAACACATATAAGAGTAACATAAAGTGTGGGGGAACACATAAGAGTAACAAAGTGTGGGGGAACACATATAAGAGTAACATAAAGTGAGGGGGAACACAAGAGTAACAAAGTGTGGGGGAACACATATAAGAGTAACAAAGTGTGGGGGAACACATATAAGAGTAAAATAAAGTGTGGGGGAACACATATAAGAGTAACATAAAGTGTGGGGGAACACATAAGAGTAACATAAAGTGTGAGGGAACACATATAAGAGTAACACAAAGTGTGGGGGAACACATAAGAGTAACATAAAGTGTGGGGGAACACATATAAGAGTAACATAAAGTGTGGGGGAACACATATAAGAGTAACATAAAGTGTGGGGGAACACATATAAGAGTAACATAAAGTGTGGGGAAACACATAAGAGTAACATAAAGTGTGGGGGAACACATATAAGAGTAACATAAAGTGTGGGGGAACACATATAAGAGTAACAAAGTGTGGGGGAACACATATAAGAGTAACATAAAGTGTGGGGGAACACATATAAGAGTAACATAAAGTGTGGGGGAACACATATAAGAGTAACATAAAGTGTGGGGGAACACATATAAGAGTAACAAAGTGTGGGGGAACACATATAAGAGTAACATAAAGTGTGGGGGAACACATATAAGAGTAACAAAGTGTGGGGGAACACAAGAGTAACAAAGTGTGGGGGAACACATATAAGAGTAACATAAAGTGTGGGGGAACACATATAAGAGTAACATAAAGTGTGGGGGAACACATATAAGAGTAACATAAAGGCATTGTATCAACTACAGAAAAGAGCTATAAGGATTATTCATAAAGTAGATTACTTAGAACACACTAACATATTATTTATTAATTCTGGTTTATTGAAATTACAGGAGATAGTAAAGTTACAGACATTATGTGTCATGTTTAAGGCTAAAAGTAAAACATTGCCAGCAAATTTACAAAAAATGTTTGTCATCACTTGTGAGAATGAAGAGCGTAGAAGAAAAGGTCATTTCCAACTAGGGATGTCCCGATCCGATATTTGGATCGGATCGGCTGCCGATATTTGCCAAAAAATTGCGTATCGGCAAGGCATGGGAAAATGCCGATCCAGATCTAGTTTAAAAAAAAACTCCGGTCCGTGTTTTCCAACGCACCTATTTAAATAATACATTCCACATTTCTGCTGCTCCCTAATTTCCATTCCGCATTTTCCAGCACACCTTCAACACATCCACAGGTCTGTGAATTCTCAGCTGCTGGCATTACACGACAGGCTCTTCTCACTCTTTCCTGTGTCTCCCTCTCACAGACAGCGAGCGCACCTTCTTACACACGTCACATACTGTCACGTCATACGTCACATACGTATACGTCCTCTCCCAGCAGAGAGGTAGCAGCATGGCTAACGTTAGCTGTGATGCTAGCGCAGCCGTGCGAGCAACGCTCCCTCTAAGGTGCTCGCCTGTGCAATTGCGCACTGTTTAAGCGTCCTCTGCGCATAGCAAATCTATGCCACGCACAAAATCAAATAAAAAAATAAGCGCATAACAATTTTCGACACACGGACACGACAGAGAAAACAGTTTTCGTCATCATTGTTCAAATATTGTGACGTCTGTCGAGACGCTTATCTCCATTCGGTGCCACACGACCACACCATCAAAATGCTGAGGCAAAAATGTCCACATCAACACCGTATGAAAAAATTAGTGATATTTTTAGTTGTGATTTCCTTCTCTGCATGAAAGTTTAAAAGTAGCATATATTAATGCAGTATGAAGAAGAATGTTTTAATGTAGACATGCAAGCCTTGAAAGACAATTTTGAAAATCAAGACTACATTTCCTGCAAATGGGTGCATTTCTACCCTATATTTTAACTTTAGATTTATTCTCATATCAAACTCTTTTGGCTGTCTTTTTGACACTTACATCCGGCGCCCCCTCAACACCCTGGATTATAAATAATGTAAATAATTCAATGTGATTATCTTGTGTGATGACTGTATTATGATGATAGTATATATCTGATAGTATATATCTGTATCATGAATCAATTTAAGTGGACCCCGACTTAAACAAGTGTAAAAACGTATTGGGGTGTTACCATTTAGTGGTCAATTGTACGGAATATGTACTTCACTGTGCAACCTACTAATAAAAGTCTCAATCAATCAATCAAAACACATAGAATCATCATACTGCTGTGATTATATGCATCAAGTGTTCATTCAAGGCTAAGGCAAAATATCGAGATATATATCGTGTATCGCAATATGGCCTTAAAATATCGCAATATTAAAAAAAGGCCATATCGCCCAGCCCTAGTTCAATGATGCCATTTCTGTTTGTCATGTATCATTTTGTCTATTTTGTGTTTATCCTTGAATAAACAGGTCAGTTTCTTGTTACCAACCATTGTGTATTATTCAAACTCCCCTAATTCAGCTGGCTAGTTGTTATCAAGAGTACTAAAACCCTTTTCAACATGATTCTGACAACTAAGTAGGCTAAATAACTTTAAACTTTAATACATGCTCGGATAGGCCAGTATCGGTCAGTATCGGTATCGGTCAGTATCGGTATCGGATCGGAAGTGCAAAAACAATATCGGTATCGGATCGGAAGTGCAAAAACAATATCGGTATCGGATCGGAAGTGCAAAAACAATATCGGTATCGGATCGGAAGTGCAAAAACCTGGATCGGGACATCCCTATTGGTGTGTAAATGTATAATTGAATAATTGAGGTATAATTGTCTATCGATCAAAGATGCACATCAATGAAGGAGATGAATAAAATAAAATAAAATTAAATTTGCCTCTGGATTTCATTATTGATTATATAAATTGTTTTAAGTAGACTTCATCCAAATTTTTTCAGCCCAATGGGGCCCCTAAGCCTAGAAGATGTGCTGTACTAAACAAAGGTCTGGCTGCAAAGTGAGGAGTGTTGGTGAGATGTCCTCCTCCATCACTTCTGCCTCCAGCCGCCGCACAACTCCTGCGAAAGCAAACATCTGTTAGTGAGAGAGTGCACGGCACGCGCCTGCAAACACAAACGTCTCCCTCGGAGCATTTACACGTAATAGCACTGGATGTGGTGACGCTTTGGCAGCAGGAGGAAGACATTATCCAACAATGTGCTTTTCCACAGGAGAAAGCAGGAAAAAAAAAAAAAAGGAGGCAGGTAGCTGCTCCTGCACAGCCGGCATTAGAGAAGGATATTTCATTTTCTCTGTATTTCCACCGCAGATATGTCATGTCCGTGAACGGGGGGGGGGGGGGGGGGGGGGGGCCTCACCCGCCGTGTAATTCTATATAATTACGCGCAGACCGCAGAAATGGGGGTCCTCTGTTTGTGAACATTAATACCAAACTTGCAATTATATTCTCATGACTGTGTGCACGTGCCTGTAATTCTATCCGCCGGCGCATGCAAGCCAGCATTTTCATTTATTTGAGATATGATTCAGTGCCGTAAAATACTCAATAATATCAATATCTGCTAAAAGCAACATTTTGGTTTGTCTTACAATTATACAGGTAAAAGCCAGTAAATTAGAATATTTTGAAAAACTTGATTTATTTCAGTAATTGCATTCAAAAGGTGTAACTTGTACATTATATTTATTCATTGCACACAGACTGATGCATTCAAATGTTTATTTCATTTAATTTTGATGATTTGAAGTGGCAACAAATGAAAAATCCAAAATTCCGTGTGTCACAAAATTAGAACATTACTTAAGGCTAATACAAAAAAGGGATTTTTAGAAATGTTGGCCAACTGGAAAGTATGAAAATGAAAAATATGAGCATGTACAATACTCAATACTTGGTTGGAGCTCCTTTTTGCCTCAATTACTGCGTTAATGCGGCGTGGCATGGAGTCGATGAGTTTCTGGCACTGCTCAGGTGTTATGAGAGCCCAGGTTGCTCTGATAGTGGCCTTCAACTCTTCTGCGTTTTTGGGTCTGGCATTCTGCATCTTCCTTTTCACAATACCCCACAGATTTTCTATGGGGCTAAGGTCAGGGGAGTTGGCGGGCCAATTTAGAACAGAAATACCATGGTCCGTAAACCAGGCACGGGTAGATTTTGCGCTGTGTGCAGGCGCCAAGTCCTGTTGGAACTTGAAATCTCCATCTCCATAGAGCAGGTCAGCAGCAGGAAGCATGAAGTGCTCTAAAACTTGCTGGTAGACGGCTGCGTTGACCCTGGATCTCAGGAAACAGAGTGGACCGACACCAGCAGATGACATGGCACCCCAAACCATCACTGATGGTGGAAACTTTACACTAGACTTCAGGCAACGTGGATCCTGTGCCTCTCCTGTCTTCCTCCAGACTCTGGGACCTCGATTTCCAAAGGAAATGCAAAATTTGCATGGTTGGGTGATGGTTTGGGGTGCCATGTCATCTGCTGGTGTCGGTCCACTCTGTTTCCTGAGATCCAGGGTCAACGCAGCCGTCTACCAGCAAGTTTTAGAGCACTTCATGCTTCCTGCTGCTGACCTGCTCTATGGAGATGGAGATTTCAAGTTCCAACAGGACTTGGCGCCTGCACACAGCGCAAAATCTACCCGTGCCTGGTTTACGGACCATGGTATTTCTGTTCTAAATTGGCCCGCCAACTCCCCTGACCTTAGCCCCATAGAAAATCTGTGGGGTATTGTGAAAAGGAAGATGCAGAATGCCAGACCCAAAAACGCAGAAGAGTTGAAGGCCACTATCAGAGCAACCTGGGCTCTCATAACACCTGAGCAGTGCCAGAAACTCATCGACTCCATGCCACGCCGCATTAACGCAGTAATTGAGGCAAAAGGAGCTCCAACCAAGTATTGAGTATTGTACATGCTCATATTTTTCATTTTCATACTTTTCAGTTGGCCAACATTTCTAAAAATCCCTTTTTTGTATTAGCCTTAAGTAATATTCTAATTTTGTGACACACGGAATTTTTGGATTTTCATTTGTTGCCACTTCAAATCATCAAAATTAAATGAAATAAACATTTGAATGCATCAGTCTGTGTGCAATGAATAAATATAATGTACAAGTTACACCTTTTGAATGCAATTGCTGAAATAAATCAAGTTTTTCAAAATATTCTAATTTACTGGCTTTTACCTGTATGTGATGTCATCTACAAAAGCAGTGAAGTTGGCACATTGTGGAATTTGTTAATAAAAAGAGAATACAATGATTTGCAAATAACTTATATTCAATTGAATAGACTGCAAAGACAAGATATTTCATGTTCACACTGAGAAACTTGTTTTTTTGTTGTTGCAAATAATCATTACTTTAGAATTTAATGGCAGCAACACACTGCAAAAATGTTGTCACAGGGGCATTTTTGCAATGTGTTACATGGCCTTTCCTTTTAACAACACTCAGTAAACGTTCAGGAACTGAGGAGACACATTTTTGCCACTGACACATCTTATCTCTGCATATTTGACTAGAATACCCTTATGAGCATTACATATATCAAAATCAAGTACCTGCTGTACTGTTATTTGCTGAAATACCCTGAATCTACCCATACCTGTATATATATTATTACATATATATATATAAATAAAATAAATACTTGAATTTCAGTGTTCATTTATTTACACATATACACACACATAACACTCATCTACTCATTGTTGAGTTAAGGGTTGAATTGTCCACCCTTGTTCTATTCTCTGTCACTATTTCAGAACACACACATTATACAAATATACATTATAAAATCAATAAGAAAACGGGAACTCTAATTTGGGAGTCTGAATTAGGATCAGAAGTTCCTATATAAACATTGCGCACTCACGTCGCCTTTTTGTATTGATTACTGCAGCTGTGCACTGGACTCATTCACAAATACAAACTGCAACTCACAAACACTTTAGAGTTAGGCTCCACCATCGGAATGTGTACTTAAACTTATAAAGATCACATGGATATTATTCAGTGAGTTGATTCACCAAAACTAACCTGTTATACAGGAGGAAAAAGCACACAGGACGTTTCAATTGTTCACAGACTGGTCGCGTTCATCAGAATGACAAGACACTTCCGGTCTGCAGGTGATAGCATTCAATTGGGAAGAAACACCCTACTGACCAATGTGAATACTGATAAATGTGTAATGACAGCTCCAAAAACGAATTCAAACCACAAAATAAAAATAAATAAATCAACACAAAAATGTGACACATTATGGGTGGGTCACATATGCATGTACAGTAGATGGCAGTATTGTCCTGTTTAAAAGTGTCACAACATTGCTGTTTACGGCAGACGAACCGCTTTACGGTAGACGAAGACTTGACTGCTGTTGTTGTGTGTTGTTACCGCGCTGGGAGGACGTTAATGAAACTGCCTAACAATAAACACACATAAGAAACCAAGAACTCGCCCTCGATCATTAGCTGTTTATATTGTGGGAAAGCGGACGTGAGAACAGGCTGTCAACACGTCACTCAGGTCCGCATGGAGCTGGAGGGGGCGTGGCCTCCAGCTCCGCCTGAATTTCGGGAGATTTTCGGGAGAAAATTTGTCCCGGGAGGTTTTCGGGAGGGTTGGCAAGTATGACATATGCTAATCTTACATATCAGTTGAAATAATTAATGACACTTTATCTTCAAAAGAGTCCAATAACCTTTTATTTGTAGTCAATGCAACAATGTAAACAACTTCCATGTAACAATATTACAGCAACAAACAAGATATTTGAGACAATCAACAGAAAAAAAGTGCAAACTATCGATCTTATCGCGCCATTACTGTATCAATCTGATACTGACACTGCCCTTGTTATCAATTCAACAAGGGTCGACGTGTGA